>NC_051213.1:28880496-29182282 GCF_015220715.1 Pygocentrus nattereri | reverse complement strand
AGGCAATCAAAATTCAAAATCTACATGCACTCATACATATTAAAATTCCATACCAAGTGAAGCTCTAATTGGCTGCCACAAGAAATGAAACCAAAGGAAAAAATATTATAATTCAAGAGTTCGACAAATTCTCAGAGAAGACATGCTGACCATAATAGTAAATTGTTAATACATAAAAATAGCAAAATGGGAAAATTAGATTATAACATCTTAAAAGTCAACTCTTAATTGGAGGATGATATTTTAGTAAAGTTATCATATTTTAGTTAATTTATCAATTAAACAATTAAATAATGATAAGAAGAAACATAATTCAAGCCTTTTTCCAATTCATTACAATCACAGTAATAATTTTTACTAAAACATATTAAAGTTTAACAACTGGTATTTTTAGTACAATTATAAGTGTAATGAACATGTTGAAATTAAAATTTCAATGAAAAGCCATTTCAGCTTTTATTTCCTATCTTAGGAATACAATTTACACATCAAAATTAATTGATATCCGGACTTTGATTTGCAAATGTGAAAATTAAATATTAAGTATCAACTATAAAAATTTGAAGAAAAAACTAAGAAATTAATCTTTACTAGTAAATGTCACCTGTTTGTAAAATTCATTGTAAATGAAAAAATATGAGTGAAAGCTAAAACTCCTTATAATAAATGGGAACCATCATAAATGGAGAAAGAAGAGGTTATTTTAAGTACAGCGCCAGTTAAATCTGCCAATCTGAAATCTGCAGTCTTTTTTCTCTTCTGTTCAGCAGTTAGAAGATTTGTAATAATGCTGCTCCAACCAAACAGAAAAAAATGTCTTCTGAATGAGTGTGTGGGACTGTGTTGTTTTATGAATCGCTACTGGATATGTAAATAAGATAATAGCACATCACAGTAAAACTCACTGACAATCCCCATTTACACATAAGCAAACCACCATGCTATTAACATAACGGTGAATTTACAGTGTGTTTATGAATCTGTGTCTATGAATGTTTTATTTTTTTGAAATATGTTAAATTCAGGAAATGGTAATTATGCATTAAAATGTGCAGAAGTGTGTTCTCTGTGGAGGATGAGTAACTTTTCTCTCAGGAAATCAACAAAACCTGTAAACTGGCCAAGGGTGCTCTAACATTTGAACATGCCTGTCGTTTAAGTATGATGTCCCTGGATTTGTGTGATGTGCTGTTTTTGCTTTGTTATAGCTACTTTTTCTTGTGTTTATTATGATTGGAGGTGATGATATGGCTTCTGCTTCTTATAGATTGTCCCTACATCATTTCAACGGGTCTGTTGCTGGGGATAATCATGACAGTAGCCATCTGCCTTCTTGTGGGGCTTCTTTATTGGAGGACTAAACGTAAATCACAGCAAATAGGTACATTAACCATCACACTTTACTAATGCAGTAACATGAAAGGTTGTGGTGTATGATACGGCGAAATATATCACAATACTTCAGGACACTTTCAGGATACATTATATGCATCACAATATTTACTTCTTTTAAGATTTAATAAGCTGGCCTATAGAACCTATAGGGCCATATATAAAACACTATGACAATAATAATAATAATAATAATAATAATAAAGCCTACCATTACAATGATTTTTAATCGATGTTTTACAAACTATGCTGCACTAAAATCAAATTTTTATATCATAAAACGATAAAATACTATCGTATCGCCCACCCCTATCTCTGAGAAAATATGAAATAATTACAGCCCTTAGCTACGTTTATTATTGTTGTGGTTGCAGCATTACATAATACATTACTTTTGAACTTAATTTATATTTTCTTTTGCCAAGTTGCAGTCTGCACTTCAGATGATTTTTCTGTTTCTGTTCCAAGGACAAAAAAAATTGCACACATTGGTAACTTTATCAAATTTAAATAATAATAATAATAATAATCTATCCTTTATATCATTTTCTAGTAACAAGTTCTAGTAAGAAGTTTAGAAGTTTTTCAATGAACTTCATGCTTTTGTCCAAAAAGCGCTCTTACTTTTTGTCATTTGAGAAATGGGAAATGGGCCAAAATTAAAAAGACAAACCTTTAAAAAGGTCATTACGTGTTCCTCCCTCTCTACACACACACACACACACACACACACACACACACACTCTCTCTCTCTCTCTCCTACGTACTGACACACAACCACCCACACACTGACGCACATGCTCACGTAGGCACCCGCACACACGCTCTTGCGCAGCCACTTACAAACACTCACAGACACACTGACACACACACACACACACACACACACACACACTGTACCCACAGGTTCCCACAAGAACCAAAAGGAAGTATCAGTAAAGGCTGCAGTGGAAGAATGTTCACTCTTTTAATATTACACTGTTACGTACTGGAACAAAAGAGCTATAATACACATCTTTTTCTTTAAATGCACTAATCATTATTTTCTGCCTTTTAGAATAACAGAAAAGACATCAAAACATATAACATCTATAGACTCATAAAAGGAGGAAAGTGGTAGATCAAAACTTTTTATTTTACCTTATATTGTACATTCTTAATTCTTAAAAATATACCCCCCTTTGCCTTGATGCAGCTTTTCTCGATATACAAATTAAAATTTATATTTTTGTTATTCTTTAGGAAAGAGTTCAATTCATTCTTTACATATCAATTTCAACATAATGCGATTTCAAGACACCAGCTTTCTTAATGCAATGCACTGATATATATGTTATGTGTTATTACACATTTCAAGTTTTCAGTCTGCACTAACAGTAATGACAGAAGTGATGGTATAGATGTGACACAGGATGTGGACAGCAACTGTGACTTAAGAGAGCAAAACACACACTTGCTTTCCCTCTCTTTTGGAGCAGTGTGTGAGCTCTTACAGATTTCTGGGTGCAGATAAATACTGCGAGGAAGAGCAACATCAAACCACATCCTTCTATTCGAGCATTCACTCATACAAGAACAACAACTCATGCTGATTTAAAACACTGATGAACACACACATTACCTTAATGCTTCAATGGTAAAATATGCTGGGGTGCAACCATTAAGAGCTTTAAAATGTATAAAGACTCTGTACACCATGCAGAACTTAACAAGAGGCCAGTCTAAAGTGAATAAGACCAGAGCAATTGCCCATCGCCACTTTCCCACCATTATGATTAGAGATGTTCATCTGTGTGAAATCCTAAATTGCTTGCTGCTTATGTGTTCAGTGAGAACTTCAGAATGTTCCGAGAGTTTCGTCTCACCAGTGCTCCCTCCAGACATCATTAAGCACCCAAGGAGCCCTGAACAGCCGTTCTTTCACAGAGGTAAGCTGGTGTCCTCTATATACACAAACACTTTTGTATAAACATGAAGTCAGGCAGTCATAAATCATGTCCCATATGTGGAAGAGTCATGCAAACACCCTGGTCAAACTGTGTTTTGTTGATTTTCTAAGTGAAAATAAGTTAACATACTTTCTACAGAGAACACAGTTAAATCAAGTTTTGCAAGAACATGTCATATTTATCAGTTTAATATATTCTGAAAAAAACTAGGCATAAAATATAAAATATGCCATAGTAATTATACATTAAAATGTGCAGATGTGAGTTCTCTGTAGAGGATGTTTACTTATATGCACTTGGAGAATCAACAAAAGATGTAATTTAATCAGGTAAGCCCAAACTTTTACAAACACCTATATACAGACAGGAGACCAATCATATGACAACCAGCATAGCTTATCTCAGTAATGTGTTGCACCACCACCATAGAATGCTTGACCCCTACAGTGAGGGGGTCTGGTGGCTCTGAGATGCTGTGGTGGACATATTGCAGCCAAGGTTTTGGTCCATCGGTCCTCTTAGAGGGAAGAGTCACTGCAAATCAATACAAAGTTAGTCTGACTGATCTCCGTTGACCTGTGAAACACTTCTATCCTGATGGGATCATATGCATCATATCATCATATGCACAGTCACCAGATCTAGACTTAATTGAACATTTAATGGGGAAATGTGTTGGACAGCGCTCTCCACCACCATCATCAAAGCATTACTTAAAGGAACATCTTTTGAAATAAGTGTCCCATCCATTGATTGCAGCTCCAGAGACGTGTAGAACTTATGAGGCGCCTTGAAGCTGATCACATTACCAAGACATTTTATGGCAGTGTTTCCCTTTAGTTTGTCTCCTGTCTGTATAGATATAACTTACCCCTCCTCCTTGTTTTTTCTGGTGTTCCTCTGGTACAAGGTCTGGACAAACACACGTACGCAAGTCTATGCTTAGTGAAGATACTGTCTACATTTGACTATGTTTCCGGCCCTTAGCTGTCTGTCTGTACATGCAAACTGCTATTCTGAGAACTGGGGGAAGACACAAAGCTTCCAGACAGCTATAAAAGCAGAAGAGGCTTTTAAAAGTAGTTTTTCATTATCTGCGTGCATTCCTGTATTCACACGTCTCATTCAAATCTGATGCCTTGGCATCTGACGCAATTGTTTCATTAGCATAACCTTAAACTACAAACCATGATCTTATCAGAACCACAGTAACAGGCCTATTTCTGAAACAAGGTCAATGCAAGTTGCTGTCAGATCAAATCCTCCATCCAAGTCCATTTTCCCCCGTATTTCAGAAAAATATATTTTGAAAATGTCTGCTCAGACCTTTACTCTGTTGGAACATTTCGTGATGAATGCATCAATAGAAATGTTTCAAAATTTCTTGGATTAAAATTTCACTAAGAACACTGCCTTGTGTAGATAAAGCTTTTATCACAGCAGTGATATGAATTTGTGTGGCCTGATAACATGCTACACTGACATTGGATGGCAAAGCCCACAGTGCGGTGTGCTGAAACTGGGGTTTCGGAATGAGCGGGGCTGACTGAAAGTGTTACAGTATGAGCTGACGTCAGCGCCACTGCTCAGCCTGAGTGAGATCAGCTTGATACGTGTGTGTGCAGGGGAACAATCTCACACCACAAATGCAAATACAGTAACTCCAACTGCTGCTCCCCTACACACAGTGCACCTACGCCATCGGCCAATGCCTTTTGAAGACTGAGTCTCATACGTGGGCCTGCTGCAAACCAGACAGACAACAAAGACTAGTAAGGCTGTAAAATTAAACTCCTGACTTTGACAATTCAGCACAGGTTATTTCCCAACTTATGGCATCATAAAATTAAACGCAATTTGCAGTTTTAAAATTAAGTAATATAGTTTCACATTTCAAAACGTTCATCTTGGCAAATTAAGTCTTGCGGGTTTTGCAACCAATTTTGTCTACACAGAAATCCAAATGTGTTATTTTCCAAACAATGTCTAAATGAAATAGGTAGTTTCTCATAATAAAAAACTAAATAAACACTAAATGAAAAGGCATTAAATGAGATCTTTTACTAACGGTCATTGCATTTTTATTTTTTTTTTA
The DNA here is from genome assembly GCF_015220715.1 of Pygocentrus nattereri. Classification (NCBI taxonomy): domain Eukaryota; kingdom Metazoa; phylum Chordata; class Actinopteri; order Characiformes; family Serrasalmidae; genus Pygocentrus; species Pygocentrus nattereri. Next base: position 29,176,846 of record NC_051213.1, on the reverse strand, counting down.
TATCAGACAGTGCACGTTTCATTCATTATTCACTTCAATAGTCATAATCTGAAATGGGAAATGAAACTTGAGAATATGGACTGAAAGTCCCTAAGAGCAGCATGGTTTTTCCTACACAGTGGCCTACAATATCACACCACATTTCTAGCAATGGTTAATATCACATATAGAGAATTTTGTATCACAGATACTAAGAAACAGAGGTGGGTATGAAGTTGATGTACAAGCCCCAACCCTACAACCCTTACAAACTGAATAAATGCTGAAAAGAAGAGAAATACTCATGTAAGAAGGAATAGTTCTGTGGTAGTCAAACACCTCTTTACACTTCTCCTTTTGTTCTGGCATAGTGAACTAAGCAGTTCTGCCATTACTTCTTGCTTTCAGCTTTGCTACAGCTTTCTTGGAAATATTAAAATTAGAGTGACTGGAATTAAGAAAGTGATATCATTTGTTATAAGGTGATGCGTGCAATTCAGTGCACTGGAATAATTTAGCAATGTAGCTTTCTTTGATGTCTACACTCATCACGGCTCAACTCCCCGCAGATCAAAATCATAAAAAACAAAAAATATGGTTTCATGACGGGAAGTCGTTCAGCTCTGTGTTTTGAAAACAGCAATGGCAGTTTGCATTTCAATTAAAATAAAAAAACTTAATTCAAGCTGTGTTCTGATTTTAGTAAGTGGTGATTTTAAGTGGTGTCAAAGCTTAACTTGCGGTAAGGTTTGTTTAATGTCAGTACAGATAAACTGAATTACATCGGTCACATTGCAGTAGCCCTTCACCTCTTAACATGCTGACCAGCATCATATTTCACTCCACATCCCGTGTAACATTAACAAAATGAAGCTAAAAGGGGAATCTCACCAATTTTTTTAAATTTCTGCATAATTCAATCATTGCGATTGTAGACAACATAATTCAGAGTGGCTTGATGTGAAATGTGTCACTGTAAATTAATTGACAGTGGTGGTAAAAAGAACCATGTGATGTCTACACTCCAATACAGTCAATTTATTCACTATCTCAATCCACTTACACATGGCTTCTCTTTTTATATATGCAACAGTAAAATAAAAGGACTTTGTGTACAATCTTAATGATTTAAGTATGCATTTTGGAAAATAAGTGGAATCCCCCTTTAATGTTGACCCCCTGATTCCATATCCAACAGCAAGAGCAACAGCATCAGCAGCAGCATTACAGCAGTTTAGAGCAACCATAGATCAGACCAAGCTTGACACCACCAGAAATCAGACCACAGATCAGACCACTAGAAGTAATATCAGTGGTTAGACCATCTTGTGCAACTCAGGATTTCTCACTTGATTTTCAGATGAAATCTTCCCCAACACAAAGGACTGCTGTCTGGACTGTGATGGCATTACCTTGACAACACTGACTGCGTCAGAGAAATATGCCTATTCAGCCAGTCAGTGTGAGTGTGGGGGGTTCAACACCAGTGTCCACCCGTCCATTCTCCAGTCTGAACCGCAAGAGGATGAGTGGCCTGGAGCCTGAACACGTCTGTTTTCATATCAATCAGTTCATTATCACAAATACCAAATCTAAACGCATCATTCTTATATGAATTCATCATTTTGACAGATACTTTGTTCCCTTTGTCAATCTTATTTCTGTACAATAAATCTTTTTTTTTTACAAACCTCTCTCAGTTCTTTGCATGCATTCATATGAAGTTATTAGCATACATTGTCCAACAATTAGAATAAAGTGGAGCCAGGCGATATGTATCACCTATACTCGTACACTGTGACAGTGTTTCATTTCTGTAAATGTGGTTAGTGTCTTCTGGCTAATGTTTACAAAACTGTGGAAGGTTCTCGTTGGTGTAATCTCAAGAGAAGTAAACGGGACACAATAGTCTAACCAAAACAATTCTATTAAGTTCTTTTAAGGAGCTTTTTTAAAGTTAAGGAAATAATTAACATTTCTGATATATAGGATAAACACCATCTGATATCATATTTTGAAAAATATGATTTTGGCTCCCGTGTGGCGCAACTGTATAAGCGTTGGCCCTATCATCAGGAGATCGCAAGTATGATCCCTGGTGATGCTACAGTCGTCTGTAGCCAGGAGTCCAAGAGAGCACAATTGGCCTCGCTCTCTCTGGGTGGGTAGGATGGCCCTCCTTCTCCCCCCATCACTCAACGCGATGCTAGTCAGCGCAGGCGTCAGTTAGCTGACGTAACAGATCTGGCAGTTGGCGCGTTCCTCCGAGCAGGTTCGGCTGTCCCGTGACGTTGCGTGAGCGGCAGTTCAAAAAGAAGTGGTGGCTGGTTTTACAGGTCTCAGAGGAAGCATGTGCTGCCTTCACCCTCCTAGCATTGGCAGCATTGTGTTATTGTGGGAGTCCTAACTAGTGGGTGGAATTGGAGACGACTAAATTGGGGAGAAAATTGGGTAAAATATATATATATATATATATATATATATATATATATATATATATATATATATATATATATACACACACACACACACACTTTATTAGGTTTATTAGGTGTTCAATTGCTTGTTAACACTAACAGCAGCTAATCAGCCAAATCACATGGCCCCAACTCAGTGCATTTAGACATGTAGGGGTGATCAAGACAAATTGCTGAAGTGCAGACCGAGCATCAGAATGGGGAAGAAAGGGGATTTAAGTGACTTTGAGCGTGGCGTGGTTGTTGGTGCCAGACGGGCTGGTCTGAGTATTTCAGAAACTGCTGATCTACTGGGATTTTCACAAACAACTCTAGGGTTTACAGAGAACGGTCCAAAATAGAGAAAATATCCAGTGAGCGGCAGTTGTGTGGATGAAAATGCCTTGTTGATGTGAGAGGTGAGAATGGGCAGACTGGTTCGAGATGATAGAAAAGCAACAGTAACTCAAATAAATAAACAAAATCTCTGAGGAATGTTTCCAACACGTTGTTGAAAGTATGCCATGAAGAATTAAGACAGTTCTGAAGTCAAAAGTGGGTCCAACCTTTTACTACCTAATAAAGTGGCCAGTGAGTGTGTGTGTGATTTTGAATTCTATCAATGACATCAGTAACACAGACAAATATAAATATCAGTATTTAACAATATTACTGAGGTTACACATAATTCAGTGGCTCACAACTAGGAACAAATCCATAAAGTTACCTCTCTTCCATTTGGTTGAGCCTTAACTAGTCAGTCCTGGTCGTCTTCTCACAATATCAGCTTTAACTCTTATCAGAGATAAATGTCGTTCTAGTTCCTTCATTTTTACCACTTAGTGTGAACGTACAAACTTTGAGCTCTTCACCCGCCAACTGTGGACCTTCTGTAACTCAGGCCTAACCTTGTTCTTCATTTTGAAACCAGATAAGAGCGACTATGCAGGTAGTGTAAAAAACCAGATACACAACAGAATTAGTGACCATGATGAGGAAGGCACAGTGTGTGTCAGCTGAGGCATTTATCATTTCACTCAGGCCTGAGGGCTTCACACATCAGCTTTTTAACTAGGCTGTGGTTTAGGTCCACACTTGATCAGCAGCCCGGCACATGTAAATTCACGGAAATGTTAATAAACACGACTTTTCAATAACCTGAGGACTTTCCACACTAAAGGGAGCTTACAAGCCCAAGAAGCGGAACAGAACTACTCGCTGCTCCGTCCTGCCCTCTGGTGGCAACAGTACATGACGACGAGACGGCGAGACGCGACTCATAATAGAGCTACACTCCCCCTAGTGGCAAGAGGTGGGAGAACGCAAAATAACTATACTTTAAAGAGTAGAGGTTAAATTCTCTTTGTACCTTTTTAGTAACCTGTATATAACCTGTACTAGTGGAAATAAAAAAGATGAATTGATTAAAATGAACGTTATTCATTTTTTGGTCCTTTCTTGCCGTAAAGGCGCAGCAGCCATATCATATCGTGCAGCACGGTCAACCTCTAGCGGTGAAGTGTGTGAACTACAACACTGGAACATCAACACAGCGCAACCCAGTTGAGTCGACGGGGACCAGCGTGTCTGCTCTGCCAGCGTTAAGCTGTTTTATGGCTTGCCACACGTGACCACTTCGTGGCAGAGAGGGTATTTAGATAAAAATGATCAATAATAATAATAATAATAATAATAATGTGACATTATGCTAACGCTGATTTAGAGGAGACTAAAATAACACTACTCAGTTTAGCTAACATCTCAACAGAGCTCACTGAGCGCGGCCAGCTTCACGCCTAAAACGCCCCTGCTGAGCTGTTTATATGTTTGAACAGAGAGAGGCCTATAAAACCAAAACTTAAGCCACATTAACCTTCAAAATGTTTGAAATCATGATTTTTTTAATGGTTTTGAGGTGGTATTTGGTAATATTGAATTTAGGGGATTCAGTAGTTTTTTTCTTAGGATTCTTAAAAGTGGCCTTTTTCTTATTTTGCTTATTTCAGGAATTTCTTACAAGGTAAAATTTGCATAACATGTTGGCAGATTGTTTTAAATATATGCTCATAAATAAGCATGCATACGGAATACATCTTGGTTTTTGATCAGAAAACACTATGCAACATAATTTAGAAATACATAAAACTTGGTGGAGCTTAGCAACTAGAAGCACAAAACTGTATTGGTCATATGTCATGGTATGCAGACAAAGCCCACAGAGGAACTGCTTAAGTCACTGAAAACAACACCTTTTCGTAAGCAGGTCTCAGAGCTTTGCCACACTTGGGTCAGGTGCTCTCAGTCAGCCATCAGTTTGAACACTCAGCCGAACAGCCTCCTCGCTAGCAGAGTTAGTATGGCTGAACATAACTACAATTCAACGTTCATTTAACGTCTTCCTTTCAACGTTGAAACAAGGTTTAGGAATTCAACCTGCGGCAACGCTGATTTGAAGTTGATTTTTGGTCATCAATTAAAAAAGACAAAATGACGTGATAACATTGACTCAACGTTATTTTGCTATCTGATCAAATCTGTCAAAACATCAAAGTTTTGCTGCGTTTAGCTAAAAACTCAAAACAGAAGGTTTCAGCTTATTAGGACTACTGCGCTTGCGCAGAACTCTGCAGCGCTGGGGAGGGGCTATTCGCGCTCGCTGCTGATTGGCTGACGCTTTCCCAGTTTGCTTTTCACGCACTGATCTTCTCCTCCTTCGTAACATCTCTGGTTTTTTTTGAGGTGGTTGTGCTTATTTTCAAGACCTCGTTAAAAGGCTTCAGCCCTGCTCTTCCCTGGCAAAAAGTACTCATAATATACCATTTCACTCTGTGTGTCCAACTACTTCATCTCTGTACTCTGTTCTTTATGCAAAGGCAGCCATTCAGAGACAGTTTAACACTTTATATTGTGTTTACATAATTCCCCTCTGCATGAACTCCCCTCATCTTGGAAACGCGCTTCCAGTGTAGATTCTGGTTTTAGCACATTTCTTGTTAAGCTTTTAAGACGGAACCATGTATCTCCTCTCCCCACTACAGCATTAACACCTACAGGTCGCCAACTAGACTTTGCCTTGTTTTTTTTCTTAGCTGAGCAGCTCAGGCACATACACTTGTTCTAATGCCTTTGAAAAACAATTATATATTCATTTATTTAAAATCATGTTCTGCATATTTTCCAGGTACTAGCCGGAAAAGAAAAAACAAACACGGCCAATGCAAATTTAAGTCCCCCCCTAAACCTTCTAATACCACAGAGGAACATAAATCAAGACACAAAGCCTCAAATCAGAATGAAAGCTTTTATATTTCATAACAGCAGACCCAAAGCAGGACACTCAGGGATAATACTAAACTGAATTGGGGCATTTCAATAATGTGGTCCACCAGACACTGCACAAAGTAAAAAAAAAAAATCTAAAAAACAAAAATCAGCTGTACTACACAGGGGTGGCCCAGGCTGGAACACTACTAACCAGTCAAGCCCCCACTAAAACTCAGAGGATGTTAAAAGCTTTTGTAACTTTTTGTAATGATCCACATGGCCATTTTCTCTCCAGAGCTGAGAGGTATTCTGGAGGATGAGTCAATTTATCACTTTTAATTTATGTTACAGCCTAAAAGCTACTGATTAAAAGGGGGAAAGTTTAGTGTGGTTGTGTTAAAGTGACAAGTGTCACTTTTTTTTCTGTTGTCTCTGGTTATACACTACATCCTGTCATTTGGTGACTCAGCTGTGTTGTGGCTGAATCTCGCTTGCTCTTTTGGTCTCCCCTCAATCCAAATTAGAGTTACCATGATGCTCTGGGTCCACAACCAGCCTCTCATTCTGCTTTCTTAAAGACCTGTTTGGCCACCACATTTTTCACCCGCAGCTCCTAGAAAGACAGAGACAGAGAGAGACAGAGAGAGACAGAGAGAGACGATGTGTCACACCACTAGTTATGACGGAAAGATTCACTTCACTGAATCGATTCCTCTAAACAGTTTAAATGAATCAAATGCTTTGATGATTCATTGATAAATCAAGAGGAATCAAATAAGTCAAGAGACATATGAGCGTCTGCTGTTGCTACTCAGCAAGTGAGTGATGTTGCTACCTCTACTCACTAATACAGTCAGACTTGGAGGACACAAAAGTACTGACACAAAAAACCTACAGAGAGAAAATGTACACAAATTCAAAAGAGGTTATTCTTAATATGGTACAGGGTATTTTTCAGTTTATGGGTCTAAATTCTCAAAGATAATTATCTGAATTTTATTCAAATCTTTCAAAAGAATCAGTTCGATGGATTTACTGAAAAGAACCAGTGCAAAGAATGATTCATTCATGAGTTGGACGTCACTAGGATACTAGTGAGACTAGGGGACACAACATGTGAGCAGGAGATTAAAAAAGATTTCAGCAAAACAAAAAGTGTTTTGTGTGTTTATTCATCAGTGCAAACTAATGCTGCTTGTTCACAATAGTTGCTGTGTTTCAGCCTTCTGCAGAACAAAACCTATAATCTTCTTTTCCTTTCTTTCACCTGATCCCTAAGCCTTCAGCATCATTCAGCTTTCCTCTCTGTTCCTCACCATAAATAAGATCAATAACCTATGCGGGTAAACATATAAACACACAGTCATTTACAAACGTGTGAACACTCCTTGTCAGATAATGCTTTTTTATATTTTAAGTGAAAATAAGTTAACAGGTCCTCTACAGAGAATACACTTCAATATGACATTTTCCTGCAATTTTTACTGCGCAATTTCTATTTATTTGCTATATGAAATGTGCCATACCTTTTGCCCAGGCAAAAATAAATATGTTAAACTGAGTAAATGAACAATAACAGTGCATTAAAATTGCAGAAGTATGTTCTCTGTAGAGGATGTATTAACTTTTTTTCACTTAGAAGATCAACAAAACGTAAGAAAAAAAGGTAGATGTTGGTAAGTAACTTCTTTTAGCAGGTCACATATTTAAATAGAAATGAAAATTGAAAAAAAGACAGATGATTCCAGTTCAGGTCATCATCACTTAATTTCTGAACATTTTATGCCTGCTTTATCCATTAGGTGTCTTAGAGTAGCAGCACTGTTCCAGGACCAGTAATCCCTCTTTCATAATGAACACAGTTACTGGAAGAGGAGGGAAGGGAAGGATGTTGCACAATAAAAGCAGAATAAAGCTGACTAACTCGATCACACCTCCAGCAGACACCCGTGTCTCAACCAGCTTGTCAGACTAAGCCACTCAACATTAACTAGCATTTTCTTTTAGACTTGGTTTGGTTTGAACCAACAAAACTTGATTGACTATTTTCTTCCACCAAGTGAACGTCAACATTTTGCGAAGTTTCAAACTCTACAGAGACTGCAGGCAGACTGCCACCCTCTGGCTCTTTGATGTTATACAAGCCTGAGGAGGTTCTATGCACAAAAGATGACACAGCTAGCAGACAGTGGTGGTGTGTCTAGTTTCACAATGATTCAACTGGGTTATGATTCTTTAGAAAATTATTCAGTGTATCAATTCCATTAGATTTTTTTAATGAAGCATTTTTACAGTGAAATACAGACAAAAAAAAAAAACATTTTTAGCCAAAAATGTTTTAAAAGAATACTACAATTAGTTGTCATTATTAGGACTTCTTGATTGTAATCAGGAAAGATCACACAGGCTGTATTTGAATGCTGCTGCTGCACATGTACCAAGATGTTGTAGCATAATTATACAAGACTCACTCTGCCAAATAGGCAGTTATCTCAAAATCAATAAGTCTTAATTGCCACTCATGTTTGTCTTCTTACCAGGTGGAGCAGGTTTCCCTCCAGCCAGTGAGTCCATCCCCTTCCCTCCTTCTCTCCTCGCTGCACACACACCAGCTTATCACCCTCCCAGTCCACAGTGGTCTACAACACACAACTAACACGTTAATTAAATTCCCCAAACAAAGGCATACGGCCAAAAACATAACCGACAGTCATCAAATCCACTGTGCAAGAAATAATCTTAATGAAAGGACACACACAATACATATTATACCATGGCACACCACCTGTGAAGGTTTTCCCACGCTACAGGGGCAATTAAGCAATAAACAACTAAACATGCACACATACCTGGCACTTTCTCCCATCAACAGGTCCCAAGTCCTCAGTAAACTCCTTGCCCAGCATGAAGTCCATGTCAAAGTTTTTGAATGTGGTCATGGTCTTGATTTTCATGTGGCCTGTGTTGGCATCATGCTCAATCTGCTTACTGGGCTTCAGCATGCATACAACCTTCCTCAGGGCAAAATTAACATCTAAAGAGAAAGAGGGGATGTTATCCTAGATGTGCAGCTAATGAGAGATTAAAAGTCGGTTTTTTTTTAATTGGCAGTAATGAACATTCAGACACCAAAAGACACAATTTGTGGCTGCACTCATGGTGATGCAAAACTCATAAACCAGTCGTGATAATCCGTATTTCCTGATGTTGATACTTTCAGGTCAGAGAAGGCTATCTGCATACAGTCATGACCAGGTCCCGTCATCTAGACCATGAAACAGACACGGTGGAAACTATAACTAACACAGAATCATCCATAACCATAGTTAATAAAAGTGACCTTTGCATAGTGTCAGCATCAGGAGATAAAGATTATCATGACTGACTTGTGATTTTCATATCACTGCATCCTCTTGAATGACAAAGTCCCTCCATTGTCCCTCCACAATGACTGAAGGACTTTTACTCTCCACTTTCAATAGAGAAAATCTTTTTTTTTTCTTGAGGGGGGTCTTCCACAAGGTACTCGGCCCCAATCTGTGCATAATCCACACTTGTGCTGGTAACCGTCATGTTAGGGGTGGATTACGCCTATGCAGCCTCTGGGAATCTCCAGACTGGAAATGCAGCACTCTTTATCCAGAAGGAGGCTGATGTAGTAGGAGATGAGCTCATTCCACAGGAATGATGAGAAAGAGAAAGATCAGGTGAAACAAAAAAAGTCAGCGCTCTTACCTAAAGCAGCTAGATAGGACTCGAAGTTTTCCTGAGACACCATGTGGTAAAGTCCAGAGTAGTTGGGTTTGGACATCTTTTCTTTTCAGGGTGTCTCTCTCTCTCTCTCTGTCTGTGATGAAAGGTCTTATTAGCTCTCCCTCCGTGTGATGTTTCTTTGCTGTTGTTCTGCGCAGATTAGCACATCCTACACGCTGTGGCTCTAATGTTAACGTGCAGGTACCGGGAGTTTTGTTCTGCGCGGAACGGACGCTGGAATAAACTGAGGACTGGACCGGCTCACCGGAAATTCTCTCTTTCTTTCTTCCCCTCTCTGGTTCTTAACCCCCTCTCTGCCGAGCCCTACACCCTCACACCCGCGCTGACACTGCGGCTGAAGTCCGCAGTCTCGCTTTTCTGTCGTGAAGATTTGCTGTAATCAGTTTTATGATTCTTCTCAGCGCTGCTGCTTTGATCAGCCAGGGGGTCAAACTCGCTGCGGCTCAATATAGAGGCGAAGTATTGGGGCAACAAGTCCCTGCCCTCCAGTTACACCCCCACCCCAAGTACCCTCCCCCGGGCGCCAAGCCAAGGTGCAGTGTTCACTGAGAAGGGCAGAGACAGAGACAGTGAAGGTGACTAAAACTGGCCTCGGTGTTTCTTTCACATTCATGAAACTTGTGTCACTTCAAAGTTGAACTATTCTGCGCTTTTTACTGCAGGCGCTGCCACAGAGCAGCTTCAGAGAAAGATCTGGGTCCAAGCCCTCATTAGCAAATCAATGGCAACAGTGGCGAGGAAAAACTCCCTAAGAGCAGGAGGTGGAAACCTTGAGAGGAGCCAAGACTCAGAAGGGGAGCCCATCCTCCTCTGGTCGACAGCGTTAGTATAGTATAAAATCAGTATATTAGTTTAAAATATTGGAATAGAAAACGGGGGAAACAGGTGGAGCCACGGTTAATTAGATAGTTTGAGTTTATGCCGCAGCAGCATCGGGAGGCTCAGTTCACGAGGGTGAGGTTTGTACAGCGTGAAGCTCCATGGAGGTCAAAACGATGCGGATCAGACAGAGACTGGGCTCTGGTGACTAGCAGCTCTGGTGGCGGTTCAGACAAACGTCGCTCAGGTGCTCAGATGAAGGGAGGGAGAGAGAAAGAGAGTCAGCCAGCAAGCCATTGTCTTGTGAGCGGGGTGTACGTGTGGGTTCGTATGACTGAATTAACTCACTAAGATACTGCGGGTCCAGGCCGTTTAATGACTGAAACGTTAAGGATCTTCTACTCTACACGAAATTTAACAGGTAATGACGACAGAGTTGGGGATATAAGGTCAAACGTCTTGGACCTTGTAAGGACTCTAGCAGCAGCATTCTGGACCGGTTGGAGCTTTTAGTAATGTATTGATACATCCAGCTAAAATGGTGTTACAGTACCAGCCTGGAGGTTATGAAGGCATGCATCAGCTTTACCGCATCGTTTAGGGATGTAAGGCAAGTGAAAGAATGCGGTTCTAACGATGTCGAGACTGGAACCGAAGATGACCCCTAGACTTTTACTGTGGTGCTTGGAATGACCGTGTGGCCATCTAAACTGGAGAGTTGAGGTCTCTCTGCTTTGGGTCCAAGTATTAGGACCTCAGTTTGTGTCCCAACACTAAAAGATAAATATGAAACTAGAGCTTTTAATTGAGTAAAATAAATAATAGTACATCATGAAATCTTCTATTACTTTTCTAATGCAAATATTCAGCTCAGACTGGGGTGAGATGAGTTAGACACAAAATAGTTAAGCTATCTGTGAGACAGCGTAGTTTGGTTTTAGACTGAATCAAGCCTAAGTAAGATAAGTCTGTTTTTCAGAACATGAACCATGATAAACACTGATTTCAAACAGGACATGTCTAGGAGAAGTAGATGAGGTTAAGCAGATCTTATTCAGGATATTTTTTTGCTCAGAGAAGTTCTCCACATGATGGCAAAGATGATAATCAGTCAAACAAAATCAGTGTAATTTGGATAGAACACATTTAGTTAGTGTTCTCCTCCAAGCACTTTGAGCTGTCTAATGGAGGAAGCATGTGCTAGCCCTCACCTTCCCAGCTTGGTAGCATCATATGATAGTGGCAAACCTTGTTAGCATGTGGAATTGGCGATGGCTTTATTGAAAAAAAATATATATTAAACAAATAAAAATAATAAATAACCAGTTTTAATTCATTGTCCTGATATTTATGCTACTCCCTGAATCTCCTGTGCAAATTTTACCCTGTCACAGATGAAGTGTGGAAGGAGCAGTCAGTAAACTTCAATGGCCACAGCATGTTCAAGAAACACTTTATTTAGAATGAGAACTGCACAGAGGGCAAATCTGTCTGAATCAATTCATGTAAAAATCACAGTTTACACTGTCATTTTGGAGGCAAGCAATAAATCATCTGCACCAGAGCCTGAAATCAAACGCTCCTTTTTTGAGACATGTTTTCTTCCACAGTAGCAGGCACAGGTAATTTGAAAACTTAGATGGTTCAGGTTAAAATGTAAAAAACTGCTATACAAATAAATTTTATTCTCTGGTTTTATCGTTTTCTCACAGAGCCACTCTTCTTCTCTTCCGATTTTTGCTTTTTGACATCTTTCTTTCCCTTTGCTCCCAGATTCTCATATGTGTCTTCCTTATTCCTATGGAAAAACAAAAACATCAAAGCATATGTAGTTATTATTATTGTTATTATTTAGATTTCATTAAATTCACCCACTGTCTGGAAACTTAAAAGCTATGGTGTATATAGATCTATCTGTGGCAAATAAAATATTAGAAATAGCAGTTAAAAAAGCTCATTATTCTGTAGTGAAGAACTTTCACTCAGTCAGCTGCACACAATATGTTTCTGTTACACGTAGACACCCAGAGCACTGTCAATCTTCAAATTGTTTTAAAACATTTTAGTTATAACTTAAACAACTCTCAAAATGATATGCATTCTATACACTGAAGCCTTTCATTCTCTCTCTTTCATTTTTTCCTGAGCTTGCTCAGAGTTTGCATGGATTAGTGTTTAAATGAGTGTGTTTTGAAATGCACACATGCATGGCCTCATCTGCTCCAACCTATGACCCCACAGGCTTAGTTTTCATGTGTTTGCTGCTTTTGCATATAGGGTTAGTTACAGCTAAACATTATAGTAATAATTGTGATATTTTCAGGATAAAACTTCATGCTTGCACTTCATACTTCATACATTTAGAACAATAAGTGATACCGTATAGTTCACATGAACAAACCTAAAGCTGTTCTATGGCTAAGAATAAAATAAGTTGCATGAGCCAGTAAAGACTGTATTAAAGCTGCATAAAAACTGTGGGTCACCCATGCACATACACTGCACTTCAAAGTTTGGAATCAATGTATGCAACTTCACAGCTTTCATATAATAAGAAGGAAGAAAGAAAGCTGTAAAAAAAGGAAAGAAATTTTAAATGTGTACAAAATGATGAACAGAGCTGTCAATTATTTCATAACGACTAAGAAAGCTGTATAAAATCAAACACAAAGTTATAATAACATTAACATCCTAAATGTCTTGTATTTAAAGGTGGTAATCAAATCTCATGATAGACAAACTGATGAAAATTTTGTAAATAGATAATTGCAGTATAGAATTTACAGTATATAATAACTAAAAATCTTAGATTTTAAGGCAGTGATGTAGAGCACTAGAATCATGTTCATGCCTAAGCTTTCTCATATTCATGCTCACATGGCGCTTGAAACTCTCAGTATGATGCAGGCATTTTCTAAACAAAGAATGCTGAGGAAGGAGGGGCTGTGTCCATGGGCTGAGGGTCATTCATAGGTCAGCAAGACACAGCACAAAGAAACACCACAAACACCCAGCATAAACCTCCGTCATCCAGATCCAGCTACAGCTGCATTATAGAGATGATGAGGCTGCCTGTTATCAGCCAGATTTGAGTGCTAGAGTTACTATAAAAACAGTTACTATAAAAACAAATACTTTATGCAAAATACATTTACAAAACTAGAACAGCATGATTAAATAATATTGTACAACTGTATACGTTTATCTTTGAAGACACTGAAATGAAGCTTCAACCTATTTTTTGTAGTGTTCAGCCTGTTAGTGTATTTTTGCTTCTAGAGGAACAGTCCACTTCCTCCCACTTGAAACTGTTTAAAACATGTTCCAGGAAGGACCGTAGTTGCTCTGGGCAGAGCTGGAGCTGAACTCCATACTGCTGTTGTATGTATACATTGAGAGATTTTTGCATTATGTTGTCCACACTTCATGCTCACCTGGATCCTCTCACTCCCTCAGTATAAGTATGGACACTTTCTTAAAGACCAACCAGGAGTTCAAATTATGGCCATGCTCAAAATGATGTGGGGCTAATCAATAACAGTCACATTTGTTTGGCTCCTGTCAAAGATCATTAAAATCTACCCTTCGTGGTATGCCGAAAAGTACCATGCATTCCTTCTAATAGTTTTATTCAGCTACTTTATAACCCACATATTTAAAACACAGTATTGTGTACACACAGCCATTTAATCTCCATAAGGAAGAATCAGAATGGCAGGAGGCAGTAGAATGGGATGCTCTTGAGCAGCTGCATACAAGCCTAAGATTACTGTGCAAGATGCTAAGCATCAGAAGAGTCTAAAGCTCCATGGCATTAGCCTGTGGAGCATTCTTGAAGTGACAAAACACTTTTAAAAACTCTTGGGATGAGTTGCTGTGGCTTCTGAACCTGAATCGCCCAACATCAGGACCTGGCCTCACTAATGCTCTTATGCAGAACGGAATAAAATGCTAAAAGCATAAATTCGTAAAATCTAGTGGAAAACTTTCCCTGAGGAGCAGAGGCTATTGAAGGTAGCGACTAGAGATTTCCTTTGCTCACATATCATTTATCTTTTATGTAAGTTAATATATTTTAGCCATCTTAATAATCTATCATTTTAAAAACACCTTTGTCATAAAGACGCTGGAGTCTGAAGGACTACAAGCTGTCTGATTGCAGTACTGGTGACCTCTCATCAGTAAGACCTATGCATGCCAGTTCTAGTTGGCATAAAGTCACATACAGGCCAGAGGCCATATTACAGAAACTTCCTCTCATTTTGTCTCAAAGGAAAGATCTGACAGGTCAAGAGTTTTCACAAATTCATATTTCAGAAGCAAATTTTAATTCAGGAATTCGAATTCGAAAATCAACATGTTTGTCATGTTTGGTTCTCAAGCAACAGATTAATTGCACACAGTTGAAACAGAAAAAAGGAGTTAGAAAAAAATCTCAATAGCAAAACCACAATTTTGCAATATAAATAAATGTTATGTAATGTCATTATGCTGGTAGTGAACTATGCTGCCTGTCACAGTTGCCTAAAGATAATAGAAATAGGCAGTTAAAACAGAAGTTAAGACATCTCTATGGTTGTCTTAAAGTTAGAATAGTATTTAGAAAATTTTGCATATTGTCCTGTAACAGCTACTTTCCTAAATTAGTCCTAACTGAATTTGTCATACAGCCCCAGAAGACTAAGTCATTCATTAGATTTCTATTCTTTCTTTTAGAGATTTAAAGAGCCTGATGAGACCCCCCCCCCCCCCCCCCCCCCAACACACTACAGCTAAGGGGCACAAACTCTTGATTAATACCCTTAATTTCAGAAAGAACATTGTACAAGAAGATGTCTGGACACTTTTGGATAAACAGTGTATGTCAATGCATGTCTAGTATTTCAAATGACTACTGCCACACATTGCAATAGGAATATGCACAGCATTTCTATGCTTATGCCACTGTATTCTTTGGATTGTTATCATTTTATAGTTGTTATACATCATAAGAAGCATCCCAACCTCTCGACACAAGTTGATCATAACAAAAAGTTTGAGAGGGAGATTTGCCACTGTCCAATTAACCAAGACTCAGGCTGATTAGATGAGAATGGAATACGAGAGCCAGGGTTAAACTTCTCAACCCAGTCCTCTCTCGCTCTCTCGCTCTCTCTCTTTCTCTCTAAAGGATGTTGCACAAACTCTATACTGCCTGTGTAAGTATGAGTAATCAGTGGAACTACGTGACTGAGAGAACTTTGAACCCAGAACTGAAAGGCTTGTTGCCAGAATGAGATAGTGATATGTGAACTGCTGGGACACTGAAGTTTCTGTCCCACACTCACTTAGAGACTTTGCGGCTTGCTTTCTGGTGTTTGGGCTGTAAGGACAGATTTCCATACTCAGTCTCCGTGTCCTGAAATTAAACAAAGAAGAGAAAGAGAGATGAGAAAAGCTGATATAGCTCCAGAACACTCTTCTCAAGCTTAACTCTTTATTTTACTCTCTTTATCTAGCACATACATTTTTTGAAGCATTTTAAGAAAGACATACTTTTTTAAAGCATTTTTTGAAGAACATGTAAGAAAGTAAAATCAGTCTGTCATGTTAAATTTGCTCAGCTTTTTCTGATATGTAATGTGTACATCTTAAAGTCACCGACCACAGTTTTGAATGCAACAAAAAATGAGATATGGAGCCTTCTGTTTAACCCCTTAACATCCCAGGCTTGTTACATTCTAAGGCTTATTATTCAGTATCTACAGTGACTTCAGTGCAAACTGGCTGAGCTATTAAACCTTTAAAACTTTTCCTCCATTATTCAATTTCTGTATCTCACCATGCAGGCCTTTTGTTTGAGTTTCTGGGACTCGATGTGCTGCTGTACGGCCAAGTAGATGAACCTGTACTGTGCTTCTGTCTGGACCATCCCTGAACGCTGCTCACGCACCATAAGAATACACTTCTGGATGTCAATTTCACACTCCACACCTGCAGACACATTACATATTACAATACCAACAGATATGTTTTTTCTGTATAGTTCTTCTTCTTATTATTATTTTTATTATTATCATTATTATTAATTGTATTTATTTTTATTCTGTTTACTTCTGTGCTTTTCATGGGCTTGCCTGTATACATATAGTATACTGTTTTGTTATGCTACATTATGTTGTATTCTTTTGCATTCTGTTATTTTATTCTGTATTGTATTAGTGGTTTACTGGGCTGCACATTCCTTCAGTGCTTAATAACTGGTAGTTCATATTAAACAATGAACATCATTTCTAACATTTGTGTGAATGAAAGAATGACAAAGTAATAAGGTCATGCACTGATTTCAAAGCTCTTTAACTGTCAATGTACCGAAGGTGTAAAAGCAGATGGTTGGTAAAAGAAGCAGGTTGGTAACCTGCAGCACTGACCATTTACCACAACAGTGAATTAAACTGGCCATGTGGTATTGTTTAGTGATCTTCTACGCCATATTTTATTTCATGACAAATGACGATAGTTATTTGTGTAGACATGTAGTTGCAGTTTCTTACAGAGCAGTGAACTGTCATTCTAACTGTAAGGTTATGTTCACATTATATGGTTAAAGTGGTTAATCCTTTTTTGCCTTTTTTTCAGAGCTGTCTGAACATAAAAAACCTTTCAAATCAGATTTGAGAAAAAAAAAAGTAGCAATAGGGCTTGTAATCTGAACATAGCCTAACTGCATTCTAAACTGGAAGGTGAGGAGTTTTCCTGTTGTTCTTATTTGTTTGATGGTTAGATCCATATGGCTTGATATAGCTTTCACTTATCTGATTCTTAATGGTTAACTCAGTACTGCCACTACTCTGCAACATTTGTACCCTATCTACAGGGTATAAATGTTGCACATAAAGCATTTGCTGGCTGAGGTTTTGTAATAAAATATTTTATATTTTAATTCTTGGCTAAATAAAGGATTTGGACAGTAGACTGATTTAGCAATAAAGGCAGGTTTTACTGTTAGCACACAAACTAAAGTTTTAGATACTACAAATATCAACTCACTATGGCAGTCTGTCATTTCTACTATGTACAACTCTTAATATTAACCATGAGATAAAACTCGTTTTAACTGCTGGTGAACCTTTGATGGTAAACCTCTGCAGTAACCTCCTGCAAGGAAATTTTTCTGTTTTTATATGGCAGTTTAAGTCTGGCCAAGAAAAATTACAGCCTAGAAGCATCCTGTTTTTATCTCCTGCTGGGCAATACAATAGAGCATGAGCTCTACAACAAGGTTCAAATCTTTCTAATGTAGTAAATGCATGTTCTTTTCTGCAGAAGTGACATTTGAGCGTTTTAGGATGAACTTTGCACTGCTGTGCTTTCTGTGCTGTTCATTTAACTACAGTTACCGCAGAACTCTTTTACAACCAGTGCATTCCACAGGGTCTATAGTTCCAGTCAGACTTTCACCAAACTGGAATTCTCTCTCATATGCTCCTTTCCCTCTAGCCCTTCTCACCTGCTAGCCTGCTAGTTATTACCCAATATTTATGTGCTAGTACACAAAACACAGGCAAATTAGTGTTCATGTGACCAAAAGCATGAAAAGGGTGAAAGAGAGCAGAGCACAGAAAGTTAAATGACAATGGAACAGTCTGATAGGCACTGAGAGAGAGAGAGAGAGAGAGAGAGAGACTCACCTTTAACATCAATGGTGTCTATTAGCATGTCGATGACCACAATGGTTCCTGTTCGTCCAATGCCAGCACTGAAGGTAAACATCATATTCTCATTATCACACCTACTGCCTCAACTACTGCAAGTGCCTCATGAGCAACTACTGAACATGTGCTGGTGTCTTTACTGCCCAGCAAAAGATTAGAGGGGCAACTCTGCCATTCCAAATGGCTGCACTTATAGTCATTTTACACTTTCACTACTCAAACCAATCACAGTTGCCACTGTTAATAACACTCCCTCTGCATCAATCGTCTTACAAGTAGTGATACTCTATTCAGTCCTATTTCACCAAGCTTCCACAGTCACATCAGGAAACCACTTCATTTCAGAATGTTCATTTCAAATATGGTCACAGCCAATTACCACCCACAACTATGCTCGCTTGGATTCCCTGCCATGGATGACTGTGGCATTGCAAGGGTTAGAACTCCGGGAGTGGACTAGAACAGCTCTGAGATTCATATACAGGCGCATCAATGTTCAGAGACACTCCCGGAATTCAGCAGGAGAACAATAAGATAAAGAGAAGTCAAGACAGGATTAGACAATGGGACACATGAACCCATTTCTTACAACCCCAATAAGTTAAGTTAGTTTAATAAGTTAATATATTAAAGATATATTGAGTATCTTTACAATATCACATTTTCACCACTTGCTGTGATGTCAGCTCTCAAAGGCATTTAAGTGTTTAAACCTGAACTTTAGGCAAAAGGAATCTACTTAATCAGTTTACTTATTGAAAAGCTACAGTAAAGTCAAACAATACTCATTTAATTCATTTTTTTTATTTTTCTCAAGCTATTCATGAGTTTTGTATTTAAAAAAGTGTTTTTTTTTTACTCACAGGTTTTTAGCATGACAAACACTCTATAGTGAGAGTCTGTACCTGCAATGGATGACCATGGGTCCTGCTCCAGAAAACTCCGCCTGCTTATTGTTGACTTGCATGAGAAAGCTCAGCACACCACCTGGCTCTTGTGGGACACCATGGTCTGGCCAGCTCAGATACTGATAGTGCCAGATCTCTCTTGGTGCTTCACTCTGCAAACATCACAAAAGTGTTGTAGTCAAGACTGAGACAGGGATACATCGAGTCTTAGTCAAGACTGAGACAGGGATACATCAAGTCTTAGTCAAGACTGAGACAGGGATACATCGAGTCTTAGTCAAGACTGAGACAGGGATACATCAAGTCTTAGTCAAGACTGAGACAGGGATACATCGAGTCTTAGTCAAGACTGAGACAGGGATACATCGAGTCTTAGTCAAGACTGAGACAGGGATACATTGAGTCTTAGTCAAGACTGAGACAGGGATACATCAAGTCTTAGTCAAGACTGAGACAGGGATACATCAAGTCTTAGTCAAGACTGAGAGTAGATTAAAACTTTTTTCAAAGTATAAAAATGAAGACTTTTTTTACACACACACACAGAATATAGTTAAAATGTTTAGGGTTGATTTCATTCATATAAAACCGATTTTGTGACATCAATCATGAAACTAATTTTTAAAGTTGTAAACAGTTTGTAGGAAGCTGTAACAATTAAGACAATTTCAAGGATGAACAGAACTGGAGGAGAATTTTTGATAACTCAGAAATATGTACAGCATTGAGAATAAGCTTATAAAAAAACACCCACAATGACTCATATTTGAAATCCAATAAACAATTCTCGCTAAATGAAGAGCTATTCATAATATTTTTATGACAACAAATTCTAATAAACAGAAGATGATAGCTTATTCTTCTATAACACTTTATTACAATTTTATTACATAATTAATAATTATTATTATTTAACAGTCTTAGTCAAACTCTGCATTATAACTGGAAGCAAAGGTAAAGTTACTCTCTCTTCCATAAAACCTAATCCAAGTCATCACCTAAGTCAAGTGAACATAAAGAAACTACACCCATTTTTATAATTAAATGAAAAATAATAAAAAATTAAAAAAAACACTCCAATCTGTTCTCAGATGATGTTTGAACCAATGAAGATCAACCAACAAGTGATATTCAGATAAGCCACAATGGAAAGATCATTAGGCCCACTTGTGTACACTCTGATGCCATTAAGAGGAAATAGCGACAAGGCAGATAGCAACACATTTGGTAAATCTACTGGTTGTGTTACAACTCCTCAGCTTTCCTCTCTTCACTCAGACATCGAGCATTCAGTATCTGCTAATCAGCCAGAAAGTAAGACACAGTTGTGTTGAGGTCCTTCCTTATATCTCAGGCAATGATGTAAATCAATTGATAAAGTAATATGCACACAGTACACACACCAAGAAGAATAAAAAATACAGGCTCTTCTTCGAAAATAAATTTTTTTCTGTAACTTAAATTGTGTTGTTGTGTTAAAACGTGTTGCAGGCATCAAATTCAAAATGAGTGAATATTTGCAAAAAACAATAAAGTTTATCCATTGGAACATTAAATATCTTGTCTTTGTAGTGTATTCAATTGAATATAGGTTGAAAAGGATTTGCAGATCATTGTATTCTGTTTTTATTTATGTTTTACACAACGTCCCAACTTCATCGGAATTGGCGTTGTATATATACAGTACTGTGCAAAGGTTTTCAGCATTTATATATATATATATATATATATATATATATACATATAAAATCATTAGAGTGTTATTGATATCTCTCATACTTTTTCTTATTCTTCTTTACACTTTTCTGTGATTAATACAGCCCGAACCGCTTAACATACAGACTCCGTTCAAACTATGCACTTTTCTCTGCAATTAAACACATACTACACCAATAAATAGATTTTGAAAAGGTGCCTTTCGCACAGTACTGTATATGTTGATAGTGAAGGTCAGAATGCATAGACCATTCTGCGAGAACAATGAAGCTCACAAAGTACAGGTTTGACACATTTACGGCTGGGAACAAAGAAAGAGCAATATTGTACTGAATTTGCTAATCAAAGCTGTCAGATACTAACACTGACCAATAAATCACTTTAAAACTGTGGTTGCAGTGCTTTGTCAGGCTATTTTTTACAATATCAGTAAACTGCTAGACTTTGAAAAAAAACTTACACTGTCATATTCACTAAACATAGTGAATATGTATCTAAACCTGTGGAATTGAGACAGGCTTTCCTCTCTTCAAACTGACCTCCAGCAGTATCTGCTAATCAGAGAAATGACTGTTTTATTCTGTCTATTCTGGGTTTGTTAGCATTCAATAATAATTCAACTTCCAGATACCTGAGACAGAGACATCGGACTCGGCTGCTCTTGACAACAATTTCCACCTTACCTTGAGACCAAGACAAGACTGAGTCCAAATAAGGTCGAGTCAGAGACAAAACCAAGACCACTAGTTTACGGTCTGGTCTCGAGACAATCCACAACACTACACACAGGGCACAGACTTAGGGCACTGTGGGATTTATATCACAGCTTAGCTAACATCAGGAATGATTTGTCTAAAAAATAATCTTATTTTTGTAATAGTAGACCCATTCTCACTGACAGCTTTCCCAGATAACCTTATGGAGATCAATATACTGCATCTATCTATGAAGAGATGCATTAATGTGGAACTTCTGGGCTGGTGATATTAGCCAGTAATCATCTTGTGGACAATATCAATAACAATAGCCATTAATTTTTTTATTTTGGTGTTTTAAAATACAATACTCTATACATGGGTCAGTGTGAGCTCAAACAGATATGGGGCGCCATGTTATTGTCAGAACAAAATGAATAATAACGTCCCAAAAATGTATAAGCAAAGAAATATTTGGACCAGGTGATATGGACGTGGAATTTCTATAATCTGTGACTAAGAGGACACAGGCTTAGTGGGAGTTGAAATGATGGGGAAAAAATCATGTGAAATATGTAAATCAATTATGTAACCAATCATGCAATTTCCTCTAAAGCTGTCAATACAACATTTATACTGAAGGAGGAAAGAGAGTGAAAAATATTCTTGGGCAATGACCGTAGTCATATAATGGTTATTGCAGTTTTCCATTAAATCTCTCCATTAGTTGTGAGAGCTGGCTGACTGCCTCACTGTGTCACAGAGACAGCCTAATTAAGAGGAATCTTTTAGTGAGGAAAGGCTGCAACTTGCACTGGATCCACCAGAACACACTGAAAAAGGGATTGTATTAAATTTACTTGAATGAAAAGTGTACATCATTTTGCACCGACTGAAACACTTCATACAAGGGTCCACATCATTTCCACATAAAATCATAAAATCAACACATTAAGTCAGCACAATTACTGGCTAAAGTAAGTAAACTGAAAGATAGTCACATTTACATACTACATAAAAAATAGTCTAGAGAGGATATACTTAAGTTTTCATCAGCTCACAAACTCAACTGCTCCCAGGATGACACAGATGTAGTATGATTTATGGTTTAGAAAGAAGTGGAATAGTGCTTTTACCTGATCGAGAGAAGTCAACTCCAGCACTCTGATCTTGTAGTCTGAGCAATCTCTCTCAGATAGTAACATCACCACGTATCTGCCAAATTCTTTTGATGCTCCAGGTTCTGGCCAGTATGGTACGCATTTATTCTACACAACAAACAGACATCAGAGATTACTAACACATCTTTCTCAGAGTACAGGTAGCGAGAGGCACAGTGCTGTTTTGAGTTCAACATGACATATTACATATTATGGGCCTAGAAATATTACAGTTACTCCTAAACACCAGTCTTGATAGTCACTGCAAAATTCAGCTTTCTGTATTTCTGATATAATTTAAACACATAATAATGGAGAATAAATAAATCATGTGCATAAAAGAATTTCACTAAACAAACAATTTCTATGGAGCGATGCTGTTGAACAGGGGTCACCAATCCTATCCAT
Organism: Pygocentrus nattereri; assembly: GCF_015220715.1. Taxonomy (NCBI): domain Eukaryota; kingdom Metazoa; phylum Chordata; class Actinopteri; order Characiformes; family Serrasalmidae; genus Pygocentrus; species Pygocentrus nattereri. Next base: position 29,153,973 of record NC_051213.1, on the reverse strand, counting down.
ACAGGGCTGGTGTGACTGCAAGTTTTCACTCTATTCAAGCTATATGGTTAAGACTGGAGATCCCTGCTGTAGAATAACAATTTAGTCTCCTTGCAGTGGATGATTTTTAAAAAATAAGTTTTGCAAATGAGATGCATGAGTTCAAAAAAACCTTTTTAAAATGTAAATAGGCTCGGAATGAATTAAAGGTTTTCCTCGAACCATACATCCAACACAAGAACCATTCAGAGACTTTTATGTTTCAGATCATAAAGTAGCTTTATCATGTACCAACATGAGTAGAAATAGAAGGCAAAAACAAAAAAACAAACAAATCAAATGTAGTGGTCAACTTCTTTTTTAGAGCTCAGTTACACTGACCCGTCCTTTCTCCACCTCCCTCGTGGTCATGACTATCACATGCGACCTCTCCTGCCACACCATTTGCCAGAAATCATTGACTGTTGTAAGAAGACATCCTTGACAAGCAATGTAGACCTTCTGAAAACCGATCTCATATAGTTTATTCTGCAAAGAAAGAAGGCTCTTAGTGCATGCTTAACAGCTATGGATGATATGTGTCTGAGTGGTGAGGACAGATGTAATGGATGTTCCATTGTGTATTTGTTTGTTTATTGTAGTGCTGTCCTACTTAATCGATTAAATGTCATTTTAAAAATGTAATTGTCGATTAGTTATGATACTAATGATGATTAGTTTGAATGGTGATAATTGCTTTTTTTCTAATGTAATCAATAGCCCTAATTTAAAGATATACCTTCACATAGTTGGCATTTATGTAATCAGATCCAACAACGTTGGGGTCTCCACCTTGTAGAACCACTCTGGTTTCATCAACTGAATTAGAGGAAAGGAGAGAAAGCATTCATTCATTAGTCTTGACTGAGAAGTGTGTGTGAGCGAGATTTTTATAAAGTCAGCATGTCTTACATGGCAGGATGTTCTTATATCTGTTTTTGCTCTTGTTCTCTGGCCGCATGCCTTCATCTCTGCTCTTCTTCACTTTAGACTCGTACTTCTGCAGCGCCTGTGGAGAGGAATGGGGTTTAGCGCAGACACGCAAAGAAAAAGCAGAATGAAAATGCAGCCTTCACTACATCCTGGTGTCTCAGCCATGTTCAGATAATATTCAGAGCTATGTTGTGTTTTATTTTCTATCTTCTTTTTTCCTCATACGCTGTTGTCAAAATGTTAGGGGACACCTAGCTTACAAAAACTGGAACTACTTTAGTAACTCCTTTGTACTCTTTTTGTATACTGTATACTCTTGTGATGTGAGCACTCATCAGCACTCAAACCTTTCAGATGTTTAATGAATCCAAACATTTGATGTCCAGCGTACCCTGCTATGCAACAAAGTGCCACATTTGCAGGAAGTAACAGACAGTAGCAGAAGCATGCAAAATTTTATTTGCATATCTAATCCTTAGCTCTGTGCTGGTATTCGGAGTAAATATAACCTTTACAGGACAAACTCACATCAAACTCCTCCCAGAAACCGGCTTTTATCTTCTTGTCTCCTTCCTGAATTTGTCCATCTGCTGTCTGCTCCAGCAGCCTCACCCTGCTCTCAATGTCAGCCGCGTTCACCCTAGTAGAGAAATACGGCTGAGGGAGAGAGAGAGAGAGAGAGAGAGAGAGAGAGAGAGAGAAATAGAGAGTCATTCTAATAATGTTCTTAAATTATACAATTCCTAGAATGCAAAAAAAAGTTGCATAATAACTTATGTAAAGAAATTGTTACTGAATTCGGAAAATTAAATAATATTTTTATCTTTTTATTAAGTAACTAATTACTTTGACCCTAAATACTCTATTACTGAATATCTTTTGCTCCTACCTAGGCAATATTCTGTATGGCAGTAACAGTACTGTTCATTTTTTTCTGCAGTCATGGCATGCCATTAGACTGGTCTTAAATAGGGACCTATATAAACTAGAACTATGGTTCTCACTGGCATGAAAACTCATCCTATTATGCCTGAGTGTGATTTCCGCTTGGTCACCGGAAGCCACATGAAGTGAAATGTAATTACAGTAGGTCTATTATAACTCTGGGGAGCTTCAGGCAGTAGAATGAATATGCATTGTTGTTTTTGTGGGGGGACAAACACAGACGTCACAGTCATGATCAAAAGCAGGGGTCAGAACACAGATTGATGGGGTCAGTACTGGGTAATCTGAACCAGGTAAGTAACAAGTAAGGTCATGTTATGTCTGTCAAAACATGTATGTCAAAAATACCTGCAAAAGTTTTTACATATAACTAAAGTTGGAGTAAAAAAGTTCCATAATAGAATCCTTATCATGGGTGGACAGCTGTCTCACCTGTTTGAGGTAAACTTTGGTGCCCGAGACCTCCTCGATACCTTTGCGTTTGAAATGCTCCACCAGATCTGCCAGAGAGCCAAAGATTTCATTTCCACCTACTGTGTAGCCATTATGCTGAAACAGAGATAAGATACTCCCTAAAGTTCACATCACATGACATCATTTTACATTCAAATTCATCCTGCATAGCACTGATGTCAGAAGCTGCTCTGTTTGCAGCTGATGTCACCACTTTGTAGCAAGGAACATCAGAAGTGTGATGTTAAAAGAGGTTTCACATTATCTTCATTTATTTTAAATATTAATTGAATTAATATCAATATTCATTCAATATATATATAGATGTTTATTCCATATATATCAAAATTAATTTCATATATGTTAGTGCTTATTCAATATAAAATATGGACATCCATCAAATGAATATTTATATTCATGGAATCACTATTTATATGCAAGGAAAAGAGACATTTCTAAAAATCCCAACATATTCAGCCAAGAGCAGGTCTCTGCTCAGAAACTGTTGAAGGGCTTGAGGGTGGCTAATAAGCGTTATAAGACAATAAAAATGGTTATATGAAATTCACTTTTTGGTGAATTAGTTTTATCTCACTCTGAAAACAATAGAAACAATTAAAAATCCAACTTTTAACTAAAGTAAATTTATTCTGAGATAAAGCACTTCACGAAGAAATAATTATTTTTAACAAAACCACATGTGCCACAATTATTGGCAACCATAGATTGCTAGTATAATTATCTAACCATTCTTAGAAACAAAATGTAACTGAAGCCTTGTTTCCATATTTATATTTTACTTTTTAAGTTAATCAAGCAGTATTCATGACTTCCTGTTTCACTGGGATCTGTATATGAGGTGACACAGAGGTCAGATTCTCTTAGTCATTCTTCAACATGGGAAAGACAAGAGAATTGTGATGTGGAGCAAGGATGCGAAGGCATGCGCTGAGATAAGCTAGTTTAATTTGGGCAAATCCAGGAACAGTCCAGGTTCATGTAGCCAACACAGAGAGATTGGGGTTCAGACATAACGAAAGAAACACAGACTGAAATACACAACAGAGAAATACACCAAACAAATCAAACATCCAAACATCAAACAACTCCAAAAAACAAAGACCAACACAGACCAGGGCAAACACTGGGCTTATAAGACACAGGGATAATCAGGAACAAGCGGAAAACATGTAGAAACAAACAGGGACAGAGTCACGAAACAAGGGGGCAGGACTGAAAACCAAAACAAAGAAGCACATGGACAGGACTGGGAAGTAAACACAACATGAGCACATGGACAGGACTGGGAGGGGCCAATCGTGACAAGAATAGACAATTGAAACAAGGGAAAGTGTGTTAATTTTGTTAGTCAAGGAATGGCTATAAAAAAAGTAATTAAATTAGATAGTAATTAAAACGTTTCAATCAACTGGAACTGTGACAAACTTGCCTGGATGAGGACCCACATTTATTTTGCCCCAGTACACAGTGAGGACATACACTCACTGGCCACTTTATTAGGTACAGTAAAGGTACAGTAGGTGCTATTAAAAGGTTGGGCCCCCTATTGCCTTCAGAACTGCTTTAATTCTTTGTGGCATACTTTCAACAAGGTCTTAGAAACAATCCTCAGAGATTTTGTTTATATATTTGAGTTACTGTTGCCTTTCTATCATCTCAAACCAGTCTGCCCATTCTCCTCTGACCTCTCACATCAACAAGGCATTTTCATCCACACAACTGCCGCTCACTGAATATTTTCTCTTTTTGGACTATTCTCTGTAAACCCTAGAGATGGTTGTGTGTGAAAATACCAGTAGATTAGCAGTTTCTGAAATACTCAGAGCAGCCCGTCTGGCACCAACAACCACACCACGTTCAAAGTCACTTAAATCATCTTTCTTCCCCATTCTGATGCTCGGTCTGCACAACTGCAAGTTGTCTTGACCACCTCTACATGCCTAAATGCACTGGGTTGCAGCCATGTGATTGGCTGATTAGCTGTTTGTGTTAACAAATATTTTATTATATCTTTTCTTTTTAAAGTAGTCAGTGTACAGCTTGTATAGCAATATAGATTTACTGTCCTCTGAAAATAATTAAACACACAGCCATTTATTTCTAAATAGATGGCAACACAAGTTAACATGTCCAAATTGTGCCCAATTGTGTTGTTGTCCCTCCCTGGTGTAATGTGACTCCAAGGTTCCAGGTGTGAATGGGGAGCAGGGCTGTTAAATTTAGTGTTTTTTTGTACAATTCTCTCATACTGACCACTGGATATTCAACATGGCACCTCACGGCAAAGAACTCTCTGAGGATGTGAGAAATAGAATTGTTGCTCTCCACGAAGATGGCCTAGGCTATAAAAAGATTGCTAACACCCTGAAACTGAGCTATAGCACTGTGGCCAAGGTCATACAGTGGTTTTCCAGGACAGGTTCCACTCGGAACAGGCCTCACCAGAGTCGACCAAAGAAGTTGAGTCTACGTGTTCAGTGTCATATCCAGAGATTGGCTTCAAAAAATAAACGTATGAGTGCTGCCAGCATTGCTGCAGAGGTTGAAGAAGTGGGAGGTCAGCCTGTCAGTGCTCAGACCATATGCTGCACAATGCATCAACTTAGTCTGCATAGCCGTCATCCCAGAAGGATGCCTCTTCTGAAGCTGACGCACAAGAAAGCCTGCAAACAGTTTGCTGAAGACAAGCAGTCCAAGAATATGGATTACTGGAACCATGTCCTGTGGTCTGACGAGACCAAGATAATTTTGTTTGGCTCAGATGATGTCCAGCAAGTGTGGTGGCGCATTGGTGAGGAGTACCAAGACAAGTGTCTATTGCCTACGATCAAGCATGGTGGTGGTAGCATCATGGTCTGGGGCTGCACGTGTGCTGCCGGCACTGGGGAGCTGCAGTTCATTGAGGGAAACAGAGCATGCAGAGCATGATCCCCTCCCTTCAGAAACTGAGACGCATGGCAGTTTTCCAACACAATAACAACCCCAAACCCACCTCCACAACTGCTTTGCTGAAGGTAAAGGTGATGGACTGGCCAGAAACCCAATTGAGCACTTGTGGGGCATCCTCAAGTGGAAGGAGGAGAAGCGCAAGGTGTCCAACATCCACCAGCTCCGTGATGTCATGATGGAGGAGTGGAAGAGGATTCCAGTAGCAACCTGTGCAGCTCTGGTGAATTCCATGGCCAAGAGTGTTAAGGCAGTGCTAAATAATAATGGTGGTCACACAAAATATTGACACTTTGAGCACAATTTGGACACGTTCACTGTGAGGTGTAATACAATAGTGTTGCCAGCTATTTAGACATGAATGGCTGTGTTTTGAGTTCTTTTCAGAGGACAGTAAATCTATACTGCTATACAAGCTGTACACTGATACATACACAATACATACACAAAGAATTTCAAATTGCAAGCCTAATTCTAAACCTTATTTTAACATTAAGTAGTAAAGAAGCATAAATTCTTAATTCAGTTTTAAAAAATTAACCAACCATATAATTTTCATAAAAAGCACTAAAATATATAAAGTCAGTATTATTTTGTCAGTTCTGATGCTCTGTCACCCTGTTTCTCTCTGGCTTTCTTATGAAGTCAGGATATTTTGTTTCAAAGTGTGCACAATTAAACATGCACACACACACACACACACACACACACCTACACACAGGAGAAATAATCAGCTTCAGTACTGCATATTAAGCCGATCTCGCCTTTACCTCATCATGCCTCAAATCCATTGCAACACAATGGGCACCATTCAGTTCACACACCCACACACACATCCAGGCTTATACACATAAACCCTTAATAAAGAAATATCTTGCCCTCCACAAGTATTGGCAGCCCTCATAAAGCAATATGCTATATAAAACTATCTTTATTGCTTATCCTTTTGATCTTTCATTAAAAAGAATAACAAAAATCTAACCCTGATCAAAAAAACAAAAAAACAAAGATAACAGCTCTGATTTTGATTTTATTTCTGCTGGTACTTGGTGGAGTCTGTGATACCATGTGTCTGCACAAATTTTCCAGGGCCTTTGAAAGAAAAGCAGTCCCACAGTATCACTGATCCACCCACATACTTCACAGTGGGAGTGAGGGACTTTTCTTCATGGTTATCTTTATGTCCATGCCTAACTCACCCCTGGTGGTTATAGACCAAAACCTACATTTTGGTGTCATCTGTCCATAGTACACAGTCTCACTGAAAGTTCCAGTTATGTGTGGCATACTGTAGGCACTTGATTTTGTTGGTCCTTGACATCAAAGGCTTTCAATTCCCCATCTGGGATCCCTGGAGATTCTTTGCCCATTCAAACTATCATCCTTCTTAACGTGTGTGGGGTGAGTACAGACATATTCCCTCTTTCTGGCAAATTCATAACATCTCCAATTGTTTTAAGTTTATTGTCCTGATAGTGGAAATGGACATTTTCAACTGTTTAGCTATTTTCTGATAGCCATTACCTGATTTGTCCAGCTCAGCAATGTTTTGATATACATCAGTGCTGTTTTCTCTGGTCTTTCTCATAAAGATGGATGATTGAGGGAATTTGGCCTGTGTTTCAAGTTTAGAAAAATATTTATTTTACGATAAAATTTAGTTTTTTCTTTCAATCATTATGCTTTAAATATAGGTTAAATTTCTGGTAATATTTTGAATAAAAGATAAAAAAAAAAAAAGTAATTAAGAATTACTGCTTACTCATGGGGGCGGCATGGTGGGTAGCACTGTGGCCTCACAGCAAGTAGGGCCTGAGTTTGATTCCCCAGCCGGGTGACCGGGGCCCTTTCTGTGTGGAGTTTGTATGTTCTCCCTGTGTCTGCCTGGGTTTCCTCCGGGTACTCCGGTTTCCCCCCACTGGCCAATTGGGCATGGTATATTGCCCCTACGTGTGAGTGAATGTGTCTGTCTGTCTGCCCTGTGATGGCCTGGCGACCTTTCCGATGGAGAGGTTTCCTGCCTTCTGCCGATGACCGCTGGGATAGGCTCCAGCACCCCCCACAACACAGAAGGAGAAGCGGCTTAGAAGATGCGTGTGTGTGTGTGTGTGTGCTTACTCATGATTATCAGGGAGGCCAATATTTGTGGTGGGCCCACATATATATATATATATATATATGAGTAGAGCCGCTGCTTCTTCACGTCAAGAGGAGCCAGCTGAGGTGGTTCTGGCATCTGGTTAGGATGCCTCCTGGACGCCTCCCTCGGGAGGTGTCACAGGCAAGTCCACCTGGGAGGAGACCCTGGGAAAGACCCAGGACATGCAGGCGTGACTATATCGCCCAGTTGGCCTGGGAGCGCCTCGGAATCCCCTTTGGAGAGCTAGTGGAAGTGGCTGTGGAAAGGGAGGTCTGGGCCTCATTGCTTAGGATGCTTCCCCCGCAACCCGAAACGAGAAGCGGAAGATAATGGATGGATGAATGGATGGATGGATATTCCTTTAGTTTAAGGTATGGCATTACAGGCTATCCTTTTAAAAGTTTCTTAATCGGATTAAACAGGCCAGGATAGTGGCATAGTTAGAAAGTTCTTGTATGTCTGTTGGCCTGTAAGGTGCCAGAAAATAAAGTGTGCCTCCTAGGGGCACTGGGGCAGAAAGGCAGGGCATTGTGTAAAAAAGGACAGACACGGAATTCAGCTTTTATGGAACAGCCTGCCTGTAAGGAGCTTTTTCCCCACACACATACTAGTTAGTCCACTTATCATCTCCAGTGAAATGTTAGTAAAAATGAAGCCATTTTGCTCACAGACTTGTGTGTGCCAGAGTGCCAGTCGAAAAGGAGTCACATTTTAAATTTTAGGTTCACCATATATACTTACACTATACATAATCTTGATGTGTGAGACCCTCCTGCCAGAGTTGGACACCTCATCTGTGAGTGCAGACAGGACAAAATCTCCAGGGTTAGAGAGAGACTCCCGCACCAGAAATGTCCCTGACTCGTCCCGCTCACGCAATAACTTCTCAGCACTTGGACCTGACAAGTGACCATGATACCACCTACAGAGAACAAGAGAGAGGGGTTGGGGGGGGTTGAAAGTGTGAATTCTGAAAATGAATTTAATTTCGCTATTGTAACAGCGTTTTGTTGTTTTTGTAACTAATGATTAGAAGCACCTTGATATGATGCTGTTATTCTACATAAATAAGATGATGATGATGATGATGATATTACATCATCATTAAATTGATGAAAGTGATATTTCATAAATACCAATATGCTTAACAATGACAGCAAAGTCACAGTACATTTGCTTGCACTAACTGTTAGCATTATGCTGATGTATCTTTTTAAACTGAGGGTAGAAGCTCTGGTCCTGAAGGGCTGGATTCCTGCATAGTTCAGTGATTTTCTAGCATAGACATGCTTGATTTCACTAATTCGTTAATTGGCATGTTTAGTAGTTGTGTTAGTACAGAGAAATGATCTCACCATTGTGCTGAACATTGGCCCTAAGTTCCTCAACCCAGCTTTAACCAAAGCACAAGTATATATTAATGCTGAGTGGAAAAAAAAAAAAAACAATAAAAAAAGAAGCCACTTCATTGAGAGCAAGCGTTGGAGTGGTGTTGCATATTTATGGTGTACAGTGTGCAAAGCGGCAGCCCTCTGTGTGTGTGTCTGTGTGAGCACTGGAGGGTGCCACTTTAAATTTAGGTTCAGTTCTCAGTTTCTACATCTCAGTTTCCTGTATTGCGGTTGGAAAATTTTCTGATGACAAGATTTCTCAGCTCGAGACAGCAAAGTATTTTTAGCCTGCCCTTCCTCCTTCCCTTCCCCTTTAAGAAACGCTACAGTTAAAAAAAACTTGCTAAATAGCCACTTCGCATAGGCCTCTTAAATGGAGAAAACCAGCAAGTTATTCAGTCATTTCTCATATTTTCCCACTATATCCCCTTTCAACTTTGTCAAACATATAATTATTGAAATTTATTGCAGGTCTCATTAGTGAAAAGTGTTGTTATAATTCTTTTTAATGCATTCATAATGCCAACCTTCTTCTTAATAAACAGTTTATTAAAACATTTATTAAAAAGCATGTAAGACTTCACAGTAATAGTTTATTAAGTGATTTTGTTATCACTTTATGCGTTTATTTACATTCCATGAAGTTCTATCAGGGTTTTGACCTTAAAGCTCCAAGCTGATCTTTAACCACTTACAGGTCTAACTAAAGACAAGTCTAACTAAGACTAGTGTACAGGTGACTTTGTTTCTAGAACTTTAAATTCCTACCAAAAGCCTTTGCTTTTAGCCTTTGTATTTATAAATTAACTAGTGAATTTTGGGTCGAGGGCCCTTTTAGTATGGCAGCAATGGTGAATTGCCATATAAGGAAATATTTCATGGCACTGATCAGCATGACCATGCATTTATTAGGACAAACAAACAGTAATTTAATACAATTATTCAGTCCAGATTATACAGAACTACTTCACTGTCCTGTACGAAAGTGTGAAGTTACACATCACTTTTCTTCACCATTCCCTCCTATAAGTCTAAAAGTAGACAGACAGGCAGACAGACAGACAGACAGACAAAATGACTAATTACAAAATGCAAAGTTACATCCGCAAAAAAAACACCTGTGCAAATCATGAACATATTTTAGGAGAAATTTACAAGGTGCTTCCAAGAGAGTTAAACAATGCTACTGTTTATCTTCTGCACTTGGATGCAATTGAATATTCACCGTGCACAGATATTGTAATTTTTCTTGACTATGATGATGCTTCATCCAGTTATGAATCGAACCCTGAATATTTATTTGTGAAATCATCTGATTTACTCATAAATTTAAAAATTTGTTTGCACAGGCACCAACACAATGCATTGACAGTGGCACATTTAAAAGCTGCCATAAAAAAATCACATACTGCACTTCAGCAAATCCAATTAAACATGACTAATTATGCTCTGTTTTTAACTAAACATGCAGCTGATCAGTGTACTTGAAATACTAATGAGATTGATAATATGCTCATAGTAGCATATCACATGTAGCATGTCATCGTGGGACATACATGAAAAAGCACAAAAGCTTATAAGGATTACATCAACTGCCACAACTTCTACAATTTAAAGCCAACTGTAGAACAAAGACATTTAAATATACAGAGCTACAGGGTTGCCTGTCCTTAAAGCTCCAAGCTAATCTTTAACCACTTACAAGTCTAACTAAAGACAGGTCTACCTAAGACTAGTGTACAGGTGACTTTGTTTCTAGAATTTTAAATTCCAACCAAAAGCCTTTACATTTAGCCTTTGTATTTATAAATTAACTAGTGAATTTTGGGTCGAGGGCCCTTTCTGTATGACAGCAATGGTGAATTGCCTTATAAAGGAATATTTCTCAATACGTTTTAAGAAAGCTGCAAGAAAGGACAGGCTAACAGAATTTAGGTATACAATTTACAGCAACTCACAACTACTATAAACTAAAATTATAGATAATGTATGGCTATGATTTCCGTAACATCAACCACAATGATAGACACTTAACAGAAACTCAAATTCCAAATGTTAATTCTGACACACAAGAAATAGCTTTGAAATTGGTTTCTGCATTTCAGTAATGTTATACATTCCAACAATTGGAATCTGGATTTCAAGAGAATGACTGATATGCTGTTGCTGTCAGAACAAGAAGAAAATCTGGTAATCCAATTTCTTTCCATGTCTTTTGGGACACATTATTCAATTGAAATAGTCAAAAATTACTTTAAATAAAATCTTGGATCAAATCAGCTATCACACACAGCAGTCCAGCGTTTGCGATTGCTGGTGTTTATTAGGTCAATGTGCTGAAATGGAAGCACCAGGTAAGTAAGCAGCTGAAGAGCCTGGAGATAATACAGGCTCATATGTGAGATGACATGCTGGCGATTTTCTGTTCCAGTACTTTAAATGCAGCATCATACAAACATGAGCCACCACCCGCAGTGACTAAAAGAGAGAGAGAGGGTAGCTGAAGACCAACTGGATGGTCTGGTCACTCTTTGCAAACGTGTCAAAACTGAAGTTTCCAACCGCAGAGGAGAAGAGGAAGTCAAACAGTCAACAGAGGGACGGAAGTGTGTCTGTGTGTTCACTTTTTCATTAACACATACACTTATTTGTGCACATTTGCTTTCCAGAAAACAGTTTTTTAAACATTACAATTCTAAAACTGACCACTAAAGACCATAAAGACCACTGAAACTGTTGGCTTATTGGCTTATTTGCACATTACTCTTAAAACTTTTAATTCAACAAATTACTCAGTGACTGATACTATATTAACCCATATGTTAAAGATATGTGGTCAAGAGACACTAATCCCACGCAATATCAAAAGCATGTTGCTATTTTATAATAATAGTTCCTCATTCATTGCGGAGACATACTGTCAAAATGTACAGATTTTGGGCGTTATTTAAAAGCAATTAACCTGTAAATACTCATTTTGTAGAAATAAAAAAACATCCTTTCTATTTTGGCATGTTTTTGTCACCTTTTCTAACTGAAACAAATGTCAGAAGCAAATGTTTTTCATTATGTACTAGCTTTCAGAAGCTAGTAAGCTAGTTAGTCCAAAATATAGTACAACAAAAATAATAACACAATAATATAGACTTCTCAGGCTTTAGGAAATCATACAGTATAATACAATTAGTGCTTATAATGACTTATAATCAATTATAAGACATATTATATTCTCAGTCACTGATTATATATCAGTCAGATTGATACTAATAAGCTTACATAAAGGAAGAAACCAGCAGGAACTTATTAGAGCCTGGATGCGAGGTAACATTTGACTTTGAGAATATTTTTATTCTTCAAATGTTTATTAGGATGTTTATTATTTATTCTGTGCTCTTAATTAAACGTAGCAAGCAATCTAGCTTACTATCACGGACATGAAGCAAGAGCATTCGAATATCTCACAGAGAAACCATACTATTACTTTGTGTTATTTATAGGAAGCACCCTAGAGCTTTTTTGCTCGTGAAAATCACTACTGAAGTGGGAAACATTCAAGTAACTTCATTGATTTTTAAATTCTTGATCAATTGATCATGAACAAATGCCAGACATGTATTTGATTATATTTTTGAATAACCACAGACTTACCTAACATGCACCCCCATTTATCCTTAGTGATTTCCTTCTGAATCTGGGCCTACCATGTTGTTTGTGTTGCACACAATCTATTTCATTAAAAAATCTTTTTAAAATCTTTTGAGCAAATGCTCAGATTTTTGAACAAGCATCATAGAGACGTGCTTCAAACTGGTTACCAGGCAAACAAATATTTTTTAGACTTCATATTTATATTAACATATTGACGCCATTGATTATCATGACTGATCTGGGTTATTTTCCATATTTAGAAAAAAATGACCAAAATATACTTCATTAAGTCTTAATTCATTAATTAAGATTTCAAGGAATATGTTGTTGCTGTCAGAACAAGATGTTGAAATCCAGTTTTTTGAGATGCATGAATCAATAAATGAAATTATCTTGAACTTGACATAAAATCTTGTTACATTAGTGTACGTTAAAGTTAAAAATGCTGTTTCCATTTGGGAGGTGTTTTTCTTATGACAGAGATGATATATATTTTGTATAACATTATCCGTACATGCTGTTCTATTAGCACTCCTGCAGTGCACAATGTGTACTGGCTTATATTGTCCAATTCGGCACTATAAGTATAGCTTTACTATCCGACAATGCACTATAAGTACAGTTTTACACTGTCCAATACTGCACATTAATTATAGCTTTACACTTCCCAGAACGGCACTGTACGTACAACTTTAAACTGTTTAATACTGCCTTTGAACTAAAACTTTACACTGTCCAAAACTGCACCACGTGTACTATCTTAACTGTATGTCACCGTTCTGCTGCCAGTGTTTATCTGAGATCATAATGTCTGCCAGAGAAAGCTGTTCGTTATGCTGTACTGGTATAAGGATACATTTGAACTGAACTCGTTTTACACTGCTGGTCCCAACAGTCAGTCCTTTGCTTTATATGTTTGTATAAATGGCCTGGTAACTAAAATACATATCATGATCAAATATAGTACTGTCACCCTCTACTGCATTTCATATCTGTCCCTATGACATTTATAGAACAGGTCTGATTTAAGATGACTATTTATTGTTTTACTGCATCACTAGGCACAGACTATCAGTTGTGAGTAAGAGGTTATGCTAGCCCAAATGCAAAACACACTTCACAATAAATACGTTGATGTAAGACAATACGTTATCCAAACCCACAGATTAGTCAGCTTGGTTGACACATTACAATGACCTATAATAATGGTCTGATGCCCTTTGGAACCAATTTATTTATTACATTTTAATTCCTAAATTTGCATCCAGCTTTATCCCTCTTGATACAGCAAAACTACAGCTGTAACAGTCAAATGTATGGACACAGCTATTCACTACAAGTTTTACTTTATTTTTACTGTTAATTAATAACATAACTATCAATGCATCGTGACCATATAAAAAGAAATCAGCACAATATGTGATTATTGTGCTAATAATTGATATTATTATAATAATTGATATGAGATTGTAGCATTTTAAAATTGATACAGTTGCATCACCACATTAAGATCAGTACATCTTGATGCATCAATATATTTTTACACCCCTGTCTCCCAACTGAGATCACATCAGGACCCCCACCTGCACATATACTGATAAGTGCCTCAAATCTTTCAGAGTATAACCTACAGAGCATGAAACACAGAGCAATAAGCATATTCTGCAACTTACTGAAAACAGTGCAACAGCTACAGACATGACCAAAGCTGTAACTGAGACGTTTCTGACTTCTGAGTGGGATAAATAACATTAATGGTGAATCACCATACTCTACATCTACTTTGAAAAAAAGAACCTAAAACCAAACAACCGTTTTAAGTCCGATAAGAGTTTTTCCGACCTCAGACAGCTGACGCTGCATGAACGCTTAGCAGTAGGAAGTGGGAAGCTCCGAGTTGGAAAATTCAGTTAAACATTCTTTTGATAGTACCCTATGGATTATTTGCAGAGTCTTTAATTGTAAATTATTTTTGTGAGATCAAAAGTGTTAGGGTTAGGTTTAGGCTTAGTGTTAGATTTTATAGAATCTGTTACATTCAACAAAGTTCAGTTGGGGTCAGTTGCATGATAATATTTTTAGTAAAGTCAACTAATTCAAGTTTACAGTGTATATACTGCATACTGCAAGGCATAGGAGGGCTAATTTAGCTACATTATTGCTTGGTAACTACATGAGCCTTAGTGTCACATTGGCTGTAACGTGAGTGCAAAACTAAAGGAGCAAACTTTAGACACCAAACAAGTCAGATCAACTTTTGTTGGGGTAACGGGAAAACTGTGTGCAGGTCACTACAGCTCTACCCACAGCACAACCTACTGATTAACTGACTCCATATATCAAATATGATATCAAAGTGATACTAATCTAATTTATGACTATTATCTCACTTTCCTATTACATCTTATGTATTTAAACTTCACATATACATGAAATCTATGTTTTCATAAATATTTTGTGTTAATGTTGTGGAGTTACTTTTCAGAGATTCTACTTTTCAAGAGATTTCTGGCACAGTTCATTTTAACAGGAACAGTAAATTACACAATGAACATTAAGACTGCACTGCTCTGAGAATTCATAGCGAAATACAATAATATAATAGCTATTTTTAGAGTGTAAGGTTAAAACATTTATACACTGTAAGGTTAAACACAGGTCAGATTTATAAAAGCAGCTATGAGCAGCAAGGAACGCAAACCAGTCAGTTACTCTCACACCTGCTATAAGCGGCAGGGAACCAGGACATAGAAAGTAGTTTTAGGAAGCATAGCCATGCCTTTTATAGCTTACCCATCTGCATACACAAATGTTGGGTTGTATTTGCAGTTCTCTGGCCTCTGGCCGAAACATGTAGTGGGATTTTTTCGGTCAGCTGTGTTGTAATACACCTGCGTTGAGCTAATTATGTATGTATTTAGCATTCTTAGTAGAACCATGACTGATCTAAATAATTTTCCATGTTAGCTGGTGTTGTGTGATGTGCTGTATCCTGTTTTTGCTGTGCTGTGCTCTGACCCAAACCCTGCAACTGAGATAATGTTCCATTACGTACTGGCCTCACATAAACTCACCACAACCCTCTGATTATGTTCACATGCCAGGTACACAGTCACGACATACAGTGGTAATTCATCGCCATAAAGCAACAGCAAGTAAGAATTTCACCATCTTGCTGTGTCCAGACACAGCTGGCCATGTGGCAGTATTAGCAGCAGCTGTTTGGACCTTTGCAGGAAATAAGGGTAGCTCAGATATCATAGTAATCAGTCAGTTCTTACCAGTATTCAAATGCTCTCAAAAAAGGTGTAAGGTTATGCTTACAGAAGTCAAGAGTTATCACTCATTTTGCCATACTATTAAAATATAAGTAATTAGATATCAGATTGCATCATGAGTTAAGCAATGAAATATTTACATATATATATATATATATATATATATATATATATATATATATATATATATTTTTTTTTTTTTTTTTTTTTTCCATTTGTTCTGATGTCAAACAATGACAAAAACATGGAAAAAATGTAAATGATGTCCACAAAACCAAATCGTAACTTTCCATCTAATCCAAATCACAACAGAACATCTCCATGTCATATTGACGATATGTTTAGAATCTGCACTTTTGACAAAATTACTGTTTTTGTTTCAATAGGGTAAAAGTAATAAATATTTCAGAACTCAGATTTGGAGGCAAGATGCATGCACGCATAATCACTGCATAAGCAATGAGAATTACAAAAACTGGGCAGATATAACACGCTGGGCTAGCCAAAGATGTGTAACCCAGGCAAAGAGTCCTAAATGCCGATCTAAAGAACGAACGCAACTTTGATCAAGGCTCTCAGACTCAACCAAGTGAGAGACTTTGCAAATGCCAAACATAGAGTGAAAGGCTCTGTCTACCAAAAGTCTGAAGACAACCTGCCTATTTCTGAAACCGTTTTTTCACTGTTACTTTTCAGTTAGATAAGTAAAATAGCAGTGTTTCAGTGTTCCAAAAAACAGCTATTTATTAACATATTGGATATATTTTGCAACACTTAGCTTTATATGCAACAAACTGTAATATGAATAGCAGGTTTTGTGTAAATAATGATTAGATTTTTTAAATTTATTTTTACCCCAGGGTGGCTTCAACACCAGAATGGTCTGATCAGTTTGGCAAAATGTAAAAGGATGTTTTTTCTTTCCACAAATCAACTGAATACATGATCACTTTCTGTTGGAATCAAATCATAATAAAGTCTCTCCTTAGTTCAGAGTTTTTTGCACTTTCTCCTGAATTTCTCTGCTTTTTTTAATGTGCTATGATTGAGAAAAATTATTCAAAATTACAGCAGACTTTCGCAATTACCACCAATAATTGATACTTCTTTGGCTTTACCATTGAAATTTGTTAACCCTTTATGAACAGCACTGACTCCACAAATCAGGCTGTATGTGCCTATCTGTGTCAGTAAGCAACTGAACAAATGGCCCTGCCTTTACGTCAGCAGACCAAGTATTACGGGGTAAGATGCTGAAAGGACAGATGCCTGTGTTGATACTTCTTTGTCCTACGTGCTGCAGGATATTGCACAAAGCAGTGGAGCACTGCAGTGAGAAGTACATGTGAGCATAGACTACTTTGGCTGTAGACTCACCTCTCTGTGGTGGGGTCAGAGGAATTTACAGGGTATTTGAGCTCAATGATGGTTCCATCTTTATCCTGTAGCACACCGTGGTTTCCTGTGTAGTACTCCACCAGCTCTGATAATGTAGCAAACTTCTCACCACCATACAGATCATAGTAATCGCCAGTATTCTGGATCCTGATGTGTGTCACGATGTCCCCAACTCTAAGAGAGATAGGAGAGAGAGCCAGAGACAGAGAGAAAGAGCCTTACCAGAAGCTTCTCCTGCCATTCAAACTTTTACACTGCTGTTATGGGACACCACAACAACAACTGCCAATCACACTAACACCTTAAGTTCTCACAAACTTCAGTCTAAATATCTAAATATCTTTTTTATACAAATGACAGCTGAATATGTTATAGAGGTTGTATAAATGTTTGGATATAGTGGGTGGTAAGCATTAAGTAAGAGATATGAAAACATCCTTCCCAACCTGGAAAGCCCAACAAGCCATTCATTTATTCACACACTCCTGTTTGCTCACAAAACTACAGCCAATCTGTTTAATAATAATAATAATAATAATAATAATAATAATAATAATTAAATAACAATGATACAATTTGATAGAAATGAGCACAGATCACACAAAATCAAATCTAACAAACAGATAAGGAGGTACATTTTTTGATGGAGGGAGTTGGTGGGTCATTTTAGTGCATTTAATTCACATAAGTGTAAAACTGGACATACAATGAAGCGAAATGAGTATTCAGTTTTTTTTTTTAAATACACTTCCACTCTGCATATGTACACTCTTCAGATTTACACACATAATGTATTTTAATTTTGTATTTATAAACATCATTCAGACACTCAATATGTATATAAATCAGGTTTTAGATATTAATACTGCAATAACAAAAAAATGTCCCTGCGCTAACTGCCTAAAATGTGTACAGGGGCATTTAGACAAATCAAACTACTTATATTACAACACAATTAGAACTCTTTGACAATAATTTAGCTTATCATGACTGGAGAAAAAGGACTGCATGTTAGATCCCAAGCACCCAATATCCACAAGTATAGAAGGTAGAAGCATCATGACACATGGTAGCTTCTCAGCAGTACTGGGGCATTACAAGTCATCAAATGAAAAATGAATGGCATGATGTGTCGGGAAATATTAGAAGAGAATATCTCATTAGCCAAGAAACTGGGGAAAAGAAGGATGTCTCAACAAGACAACAGGATCAGGCTCCTGTTTTCAATGTGAGTCCATCTGAGAGGAACTGAAGGTTTGCTAAGAGGAATGGGTCAAGATGTAACCATAAGCCTGCCAAAAGCTAATTACTTCTTATTGTAGGTGTCTTGAAGCTTTGCAACAATAGTTTTGCAATGAAGTACTAATGTTATTCATCTGTGGTGTCTTAATACTTTTTCCTTTATCAATTTCATTTTTAAACACACTTATTAATGCTTGTAAACATGTACTTTTTTGTTCATATTATAAGTAAAAAGTCAAAAGACAATATGAAGTGTATATTTGAACTAGAACTATAAATTAAAGAACAAAAACAAGTGTCTGACTACTTCCTCACTGTGTGTATTTGCAAATGTGTAAACTGCTAGACATTTTATCACCTTGGTTTAAAACCACTGCTGCTTATACAGGCATATTAGCAACATTAACACATTCAATTGCAACTAAAACACCTTGTTACCGAGTTCCCACATTCAACTTTATGACCATGGAGAAGTGGAGTGTTTTATGTTCTGCCATGCTTTTTGAAACTAGAATAAGATTAGTGGTGATTTATGAAATTTGTACTAAGTACATAATGTACTAAGATAAGCAATGCATTTAAGGTGAAGGTCTATAGTGTATGGACAGTATGCATAGTACTACAAGCAATTTATAACCCAAATACATGTGCTCAACAATTCAGAACTAGAAAAAACAAGGTTTTTCTATTGGGATAGAATTAGGAGTACAAACATTCAATCAGTGTATTTATTTTGCATTAATATCAATATTAAAGAAATAGTTCTGCAAAAAACAAATGTACACAATTTTCCCTTTACGTCAAATGTAGTTGATCAGCTAAGACACATTTGGCGCCCAAGGTTTGATAACTTTAATGAGGTTTGAGGCAAATACATCTTTTAGGGATGCAAGTCTTACGCAGCCAATAAAAAAGTTTTTAATGCATTTATCTTCGCAGAAAGTGTGTCAGTAAAACACTACATAATGTTATAATAAATACAAATAAACATAAAAATAGTTTTAAAGTTTTAAAAAGTTATTATCTTGGTTAGCACAGTACAGATAAAAGACACGGGTTTGGTTCCTGACTTCTTGCTGCTACCTCAACTAGAGAAAATTGTTAAACTAATGGGTACAATAGTTTGCTGTTTAATTTTTGTTTGTTGTATTTTTAAGTTTGTGTTGTTTTCTGAACAAATAAATGATTTCTGCTCAGATAAATGGCTTTACATATTGTTTACTCAGATGCCAATGACTTTTGCAGAGCATTGAACATCTTTGACCAAGCTGAATCTGCAGGCCTCAGCAGACAGGCACATGTAAGGACCAAGCTGGTCCAGAGCAGGACATCAGCAGAGAAATCAGTAGAACAGCAGTGTGTCTTTATCCATGTAAGATAAAAGGACAGAAGGGAGGGCAGAGAAAGAGAAATCTCCATGGCTGAAAGTCATCAGATCATTTCTGTGTAGATCTCTCAGTGAACAAATATAAGCATGCCGCGT
This sequence comes from Pygocentrus nattereri, assembly GCF_015220715.1. NCBI lineage: Eukaryota > Metazoa > Chordata > Actinopteri > Characiformes > Serrasalmidae > Pygocentrus > Pygocentrus nattereri. The sequence continues at coordinate 29,134,077 of NC_051213.1, read as the reverse complement.
TTCAGCCAGCCAACAACCCCACCCTTCTCAAGACACAACAAATCTGTGGTTTCTGAAAAAATCTAAACAGCCGTTGTGCCTGAGCCGTGTTTAAAGTGTCATGGTAAAGACTTTAAGGTCATGGTAAAGTTTTTACAGTCTCAACAATGATGTGTTATTCAGCAAAACACTTTGCATTATCACTGTTTTCATATATTTTGGATGAAGTTCCCAACTCTCGGCTTAAGCCTGAGTCTAGACTAAATTACCTTTTCATTTAAAGTTTGTTTTAAGACTCATTGTCATTTTGTAGAGGTGTTTGAAAACAAAGTGAACAATATAAAGTTCACTCTTAAAATTCCACAAACACATTGCACGCAGATTATGTACGTGGCAGAATGAGACATCTGTCACAGAGTGATGAGCAAACCCATGCTAGTGTGTGAGAATCTTTTAATTCAGTGGTAAAAAATCTTTTAATTGAGTGGTACACAAGCATTGGCGCATAGGTATTTGGCTGCCCATGAGATATGCTCATCATGTCCACAGACTGTGGTCAAAAGGATGCATTCATATTTTTAAAATTACAAAAGCCTACAAATATTCAGGCTATATTTCAAATAAAAACTTGAACCTAAATGAACCTAAAACCTGCTTGCATTTTCCACAACAAAGAAACATGCCCATGTAGTTCTGCAGAGCCATGAGGACGAAGCATAGCTAAGCTAGCCTACTTACTTATAGTCTTTAAAGGTAGTGCAAGCAACATTTTTATTAGAGCAACCAAAAAGTATTATTTTGAACCATTAATTATTTATACAATGGTGTAGGTCTAACATCAGCAATGTAGGCTCATAAAATCTGTATGTTCAAAAGTTGTAGCAGATCACTCAAGTTCCAAAACATGATTTTAAATAAAATCTAATTGATTACAGGCTTTTAAAGGCAATATTAATTATTAACAAAGCCAGACAAGGATGAGAATCACTGGTTTACATAAATCACAAGTTATGTTGCCTATAATAATGCTCTATAATGGTGCTCCTGAATTTCCATTGTAGGGAAGAGTGATTAGGAGGCCAGTTCAAACACAGCAACAGACACAGTAAAACGTGCAAGAAAAAGGAAATTATTCCTCAAACCGCTCCCGCTCACCCTGCCACAGTAAAACAAACCACTTCCTACAGCAATTGCAGAGGGCTAACAGCTGGAAAGCTACACATCAGGAATCCAATGACCAAAATGATGTTTTGCGGTCTAGCAGACAAAAGCCCACAACACAACAGCAAAGATGACCACTACAGCCACCACCGCCCAGCACTGCAGCAGCTAAAACACGGCAGCAGAGACACTAGGCCCCTCTCAGCCTAGTCCTGATGCACCAGTCTCTCAGCTAAAAGCATTAAAATTTCAGTTGGGGTGTGTTACCTCACAGATAAAGAGAAATCCCCAACATTCTTCTTGCTGGGCCTGGCCAGGAAGCTGCCGTGAACTCCATGGCTCTTCAGAAGCGTCTCTGCTTCTAGACCAGACAAATCTCTATGGAACCACCTGGAAAGCACACACAGAGTTCTGAATGTTATCCAGTACATCACAAATTGCAAGTTTTAGAGTTAAAATCTGACTCCCCTCTCTCGCACATCTGATATGTACTTTTTTCTTTTCTCCACAGAGAACCATTTGTTTGGAAGATGTTCATTTTTGCATTTCATTCACAGGTGAGAGTTTGCGGCAAATGTGAACCTGGAGGACCTGATGACGTGAATGTGTTCTGATTTCAGCTTCACGGCCCCCAAACCACACACTGCACTATAAATACACGTGCATGTGTGACCACACCTGTCCAGTTCCCTGGGGGTGCGTGTACTCTCTCTTTTGCGCACTCACATGCACTCATTCACTTAATAAGCAACTTCAGCTATCTTTTTAAAAGGGGAATTGCACAATAGAAATCATCTGCTGTGGTGAGCAGCGTGTGACAAAAGTAAAACTGAAAAAAGGAACATGAAGGAGAAACAAGAGACAGAGAGAGAGAGAGCGATAGATAGAGAGAGAGAGAGAGAGAGAGAGAGAGAGAAAGAAGAACAACTTACCGAACCATGTTTTTCTTTCACACTCTGCCAAGCCCGACAGGAGAGGAGAGAAGAAACGTTTTATAACTTTAGGCACCTAGACGAATAAGTGAGCAAGTAAGTAAATAAATAACTAACAATCAAATCCTAACACTCTGTCTGTCACTCCCGCTGAATATCACAGTGAGAGAGAGAGAGAGAAATTGAAGCAGAGAGAAACAGAGTCAAAGACGGATAAGGAGAGACAAATAAACAAAATAAATAAATTTTGCTATTACTTCAGGCATACAAACAAATAAATACAGTCATCCTATCTGTAGTGACTATCAAACCCCAATGTTCTGTCTCTCTCTCTTTTCCTCTGTTCATCCAACCTGCCCTCTACAGCATCTCTCAAAAAGTATAAACCACTAGCTGTGCTCTCTCTCTCTCTCTCTCTCTCTCTCTCTCTCTCTCTCTCTCTCTCTCTCTCTCTCTCTCTCTCTCTCTCTCTCTCTCGCTCGCTCGCTCGATCGCACTTCTCTGTCTTATGCCCACGCACTTTCAGGTGAAATATAAACACACTTACTCTCTTCAGCTCTCTGAAAACCAGTAACTGTCGACAGCCCACTCTATTTAAGCCCTCTGTCTCGATGGCCCTCCCTCTGCTTCTCTTTCTCTCTCTCTCTTTCTTTCTCTACTCTGTCACACTCAAGCTTCTTCCTTCCTTTTTGTGGCTTTTTTTGCAAAGCAGTGAAAGCGATCACAATGATGGGGGATACCATTTAGCATAGAGGTTTCTGAAGCCCCATATTCTCTCATCTGAGCTTTACCTGCCGTCCCTCTGTCCACACTGTCCAGTACGCTATGAGCCAAAGTGACGTCACTGCTGCTCGTAGGACTTTTACAGAGCACGACCTTTGTAGTGAGAGAGAGATAACAGAAAGTAAAAAAGAGGAGCGAGTTTCCCTCAAACTTTTTATTTGTTTATGACTGATGTTTTAAATAACTTATTATATATATTCCTCCTATTTATGTTTATGTTAACTAAGAAACAGTAACGAAACATGTAAACTGTAAAACTTGTGCCAAAATGCATTGATAGATTGAGAGAGACCAATGTGAAATACATTACCCTCAGTCACAGAGTGCAAGTACCGCTGTCTACTTTTCGTTCTGAATCTATCTGTCCTCTTCTTTCAGTCTTTCTCCATCCTTCTCTATCTCTGACACTTCTTTGTCACTCTGCGTGCTTCTGCCGTTCCATTTGCAGCATAACTTGCACACAAAGTTCAACTATAAATTACACTTCCTTATTCCTGTTGCCCTGCAGCAGGCAGCAAGAGTGACTTTCAGTCACAGCTTTTTTCAGAACACACACACACACACACACACACACACACACACACACACACACACACACACACACACACACACACACACACACACCTACACACACACACAGTCTTGAGTAAGCATTACTACATGCAATGTGAGCACACGTTCCTGTGTGTTTTCCATTCTTACCTCTGTTATATTACACAAGAGCACACGTGCAAGACTTCATTTCCCACAGTGCAAAGTGATGTCTGGTATCTAAACAAACAAAGAGGAAACACAGAGGTCAGTTACAATTATATTGCAATGATTTACAACATGTTTTTTTCTGACACACATAGGTGGTTAATCCAGGTGGTTAATGTTTAGATTATAGTCGGGCAGATTATCGTCTACACTAATGAGAGAGAGCAAACATAAAAGTTTGAATTGCAAATGGCAGGTCACTGAACCCTAACTCAGACACTGTGAAGTTTGAATATTTGCAAAATTAGACAAATATAAGCCACAATCCTGTGCTGTCTATAAAACAAGTGCCTTTATAGACCTCTAGCCCACAATGTCTGCATAACCTTCAGCTATTACAGCTGCCTTTAAACACAGAGGGATCATTCAAAAACACACACACTCAAACTCATACACACATGCACACTCATACACACTCAAAACCATAGACTCATACACACTCAAAATATACACTTTCAGACACATACTCAAAAACACACAATCACACACCCTCACACACTCAAAAACACACACACACACAGATACAGTCACACACTCAAAAACACACAGATTCACACACACACAAAACACACTCACACACTCAGACACACACTCACACACTCAAAAACACACACACACACAGATACAGTCACACACTCAAAAACACACAGATTCACACACACACAAAACACACTCACACACTCAGACACACACTCACACACTCAAAAACACACTCAGACACGCACACTCACAGATACAGTCACACACTCAAAGACACACTCAAAAACATACACATTCACACAGACACACAAAAGACACACTCACACACTCAGACACACACTCACACACTCATAAACACACCCAGACACACACACTCACAGATACAGTCACACACTCAAAAACACACACACTCACAGATACAGTCACACACTCAAAAACACACACACTCACAGATACAGTCACACACACAAAAACACACTCAAAAACATACACATTCACACACACACACACACAAAAGACACACACACTCACAGATACAGTCACACACAAAAACACACACTCAGAAACATACACATTCAGACACACACACACTCACAGATACAGTCACACACTCAAAAACATACACATTCAGACACACACACACACACACAAAACACACTCACACACTCAAAAACACACTCAGACACACACACTCATAGATACAGTCACACACTCAAAAACACACTCAGAAACATACACATTCAGACACACACACACACACACACAATCAACATACACTCACACACTCAGACACACACACACTCACAGATACAGTCACACACTCAAAAACACACACTCAAAAACCTACACATTCAGACACACACACACACAATCAACATACACTCACACACTCAGACACACACACACACATATACACTCACAGATACAGTCACACACTCAAAAACACACACTCAAAAACCTACACATTCAGACAACACACACACACTCAAAAACAAACTCACACACTCAAAAACATATAGTCACGCACTCAAAAACACAATGACACACACTCGCACACTCACAGATACAGTCACACACTCAAAATATACACTCTCAGACAGCCACACACTCAAAAACACACTCTCGAAAACATACACATTCAGACACACACACGCACTCTCACACACACACACACACACTCAAAAACACCCGCACACACTCAAAAACAGAATTACACCATCAAAAACATATATCCTCACACACTCAAGAACACATACTCACAGATACAGTCACACACTCAAAAACTCTCTGACACACAGTGCCACACAAAAACAAACACTTATAGATATGCTTACACACACACACATACACACACTCAGATACACCCACACTCACAGATACAGTCACACACTCAAGAACACACACTCAGACACACACACACTCACAGATACAGTCACACACTCAAAAACTCTCTGACACACAGTGCCACACAAAAACAAACACTTATAGATATGCTTACACACACACACATACACACACTCAGATACACCCACACTCACAGATACAGTCACACACTCAAGAACACACACTCAGACACACACATACACTCACAGATACAGTCACACACTCAAGAACACACACTCAGACACACACACACTCACAGATACAGTGGCACACTCAAAAACACTCTGTGACACACAGTGCCACACAAAACAAACACTTATAGGTACACTTACACACACATACACACACTCACACATTCACACATACTAACAAATATCCACACTCATACATTCAAAAGTGCACACAATCACAAATACATTCACACACACACACATGCACAAATACACAGACCTCTAACAAACATCTCTGTCCAACCACAGCACCACTGTAGGTGTGCGTGTGTGTTTGGAGGCAATGGGTGAGAGCCGTCAGCAGCTAAATAAGACCTTCAGAAAACAAGGCCAGTGAATCAGAATCTACACACACACAGACTCACTGACACACATACGCACACACGCACACACACTACTGCAAAAAGGAGTATGGGGGTCATTTAGAAACACACACAGTGACACTTCTGCAACTAAAAAAAAAGAATATTAAGGATGAATGAGTAAGAGAAAGCATGTATATTAGTGAGAGACAAGGACGAAATGATAACCTAGCAGATCGTACAAAAACATTGTACACTTGTTTAGTTATTTACTATAAAGCAGGTGAAGGAGAAAAGTGAGAAATAGAAAGACAGAGAGAAAAGAAACAAGAAATAGAGGGACAGAGATGAAACAATGAATTATCAGACCAGACAATGGGAGTGACAACCTAATAATCAGTAGTTAACCATTCAGTATGAAGTAAACAGTAAGGTCGCAGAAAGATTAAGGGGGAGAGAAAATGGGAGATGGCAGAGAGAGACTGAGAAAAACACACACACACACACATGCACATAAAGAGAGAAAGAGAGAGATAAACAGCAGACACTCACCTACAGGCCGAACTAGACGAATGCAGTGCTGTTCTTTACATAGTGAGTAAGCATGCACAGAGCAGAGCAGAAGGCTGTTTGAGTGAAAGCTTTACAGAGTGGATTTGACTATGAACAGTTTTGAACTGCAGTCCTGTCCTGAGGAACCTTTCATCCTCCACTCGTCCGCTCTCTGTCTGTATCTAAATGTTAGTTGTGATAAGTTATCTGGCAGAATGATTACATTTCTCCACCCTGTAATTTTCCTAAATTGCCATGTTTTGTCTGAGGGCCAGAAAGCGTCCAAATCTTCTTCCCAGTCCACACACACACACACACACACACTCGCCCTCTCACTGCCCAGCCTCCCCCTTGTAAATTCTGTCATTCTGTAACAGGGTGAGATCTTTTTACTGACATTGCTGAGCTTTTCACTCCCATTAGCCTGGAAAACACAGTTAACACTACAGTAAGCAAACGTGCACAGTAACTAGGCACATTAATTAGGTGCAATTTAATTACTATAATTAGTCACATTTAATAAGAGTAATTTATTCAAAGTAACAAATCACATTTATTCAGCGTAATAGAGTAAAAATTACTAAATGCAGTAAACACTTTATCATTGTCTTGTGAAATAAAAAAGTGTTTTTTTACTGATGATTTGGGTTTTGGTGTTTTAAAGACTTACTGAAGTTTTACGTTTTTTAAATGTTGTAACAATGAGATGTTGCTAAAAAATATGAGGTTTTAGTCATGTTTATGCAAATTGTAATTAATGTTAAAATATCTGTAAAATGAGATAATCTGTGCTTATACAGTGCATGGTGATCTTTTACTTATAAACATTCTAAAAATTAATTTAAAAAATGTCAAATTCATTTTTTTGTAAATTTACAGTAAATTGCTGGCTACTAAGTTGCATTCATTTTACAGCTGTTATATAAAAATACAGGAAATTACAATACTTTACTGCTCATTACTGCTTATCATTTTATTTTAAATTTAAAGATCCCTAAAAGAAAAGCATTTAACAGACTTCAGTCCATATGTTGATAGATGATAAATGTACAAAGATGTTCTACTGGACTTCTACAGGAAACACCAGTACTTGAGGGGTTTTTGGACATGATTTCCTTTCCAATATTTCTACTTGAATATGGTTTCAGGGGACTAAAATCCTCTGTCAGTAACTAAATTGATGCGCTCTTGGTTACTCTCCACTTTATTATGCTTTTTCAATGTCTAAATGAATTTCATCTAACATTCTATGAGGTACAAATTCTGTAATACAGCACATAGTGCTACAGTATCTCAAAAGTGAGCACACCCCTCATATTTCTGCAGATATTTTATTCTTTCTTTTCATAGGACACTATAGAAATGAAACTTGGATATAACTTAAAGTAGTCAGTGTACAGCTTGTGTAGCCGTATAGATTTACTGTCCTCTGAAAAGAACTCAACACACAGCCATTCATGTCTAAATAGCTGGCAACATACGTGAGTCCACCTCACAGTGAACATGTCCAAATTGTGCTCAAAGTGTCAATATTTTGTGTGACCACCATTATTATCTAGCACTGCCTGAACCCTCTTGGACATGGAATTCACCAGAACTGCACAGGTTGAATCCTCTTCCACTCCTCCATCATGGAGCTGGTGGATGTTACACACCTTGCACTCCTCCATCTTCTGCATGAGGATGCCCCACAGATGCTCAATTGGGTTTAGGTCTGGAGACGTACTTGGCCAGTCCATCACCTTTACCTTCAGCTTCCTCAGCAAGGCAGTTGTCATCTTGGAGATGTGTTTGGAGTTGTTATCGTATTGGAAAACTGCCATGCAGCGCAGTTTGAGAAGGGAGGAGATCATGCTCCATGTGATCCGCGTTCCAAGTGGAATCTGTCCTGGAAAACCACTGTATGACCTTGGTCATCGTGCTAATGAACCGCAGCTCCCCAGCGTTGGTAGCACTCATGCAGCTCCAGACCATGATGCTACCACCACCATACTTGACTGTAGGCAAGAGATAGTTGTCTCACCAGGGCGCCACCACACATGCTGGACACCATCTGAGCCAAACAAGTTTATCTTGGTCTCATCAGACCACAGGACATGGTTCCAGTAATCCATATTCTTGGACTGATTGTCTTCAGCAAACTGAAGATTTCTCGTGTGTCAGCTTCAGAAGAGGCTACCTTCTGGGATGACAGCGACACAGACTGAGTTGATGCAGTGTTCGGCATATGGTCTGAGCACTGACAGGCTGACCTCCCCCTTCTCCAACCTCTGCAGCAATGCTGGCAGCACTCATGCGTCTATTTTTTGAAGCCAACCTCTGGATATGACACTGAACACATAGACTCAACTTCTTTGGTCTACCCTGGTGAGGCCTGTTCCGAGTGGAATCTGTCTTGGACAACTGCTTTATGACCTTGGCCACCGTGCTATAGCTCAGTTTCAGGGTGTTAGCAATCTTCTTATAGCCTAGGCCATCTTTGTGGAGAGCAACAATTCTATTTCTCACATCCTCAGAGAGTTCTTTGCCATGAGGTGCCATGTTGAATATCCAGTGGTCAGTATGAGAGGATTGTACAAAAAAACACTAAACAGCCCTGCTCCCCATTCACACCTGGAACCTTGTAACTCTAACAAGTCACATGACACCAGGGAGGGACTACGACACAATCGTGCACGATGTTCAATGGACTCTTGTGTTGCCAGCTATTTACACATTAATGGCTGTGTGTTTTCATTTTCAGAGGACAGTAAATCTATACTGCTATACACTGACTAAGTTATAAAGTTTCATTTCTATAGTGCTGTCCAATGAAAAGATATAATAAAATATTTGCAGAAATGTGAGGGGTGTATACACTAGAAATGTGAGATACTGTATAGACTAGCATTATTTTCCTGGGTAACTGTTGTTCTTAGGATAACACAAATCCTGAAAAAATATTCATGACACCAAGATATGATTTTGTTATTTTTTATTGTATGTAGATCTCAAAAAACAAATAATATGTGTATAAACAATACCAGGGTAACAACAATAATTACAAAGTGAGCTAATCAAACGGTTTTAATGTGGAAAATCTGCCTTGTTTTGCAAACGTCCTACTGGTGTTTTCCGACTGAGAGTTGGAAAAGGGAGCGTGGCTTTGAAGAGGCTTGAGTGACATCGTCCAGGGAACGAAAAACTGTTTGGACGGAGGATGGCAGACAGGAAAGAGGCTATTTCCAAACATGGTTTCTTAATGAAATCTCTAAGTGAGAATCAGAGACGTTTGAACTCATTTACATGGTCATAGTGTCAAGGTTTCTGTGTTTATTCGAACATTCACACACAAAAAAAGTAATGCACTGAATTTACTATATTTTAGTATGTATACAATTTCCACATCAATACATTACATCAACTGAAACTGAAAGATACTATTGTGGTGAAGTTACACAATTAATGTAGAAATTATATTGATGTATATATTCAATACATCAAGTAAATTCAATGCTTCACTTTTTTCAGTGCACAGTACAACTAGCTACAAATGCTGACATGGAAATCTCAATGCAGTTCCATCAGGGCTGCGAGGAGCCAAGATTCATGTGCTCTATTTTACAGGTGGATGTTATTACTGTAACAACAGCAATGAGCAGTCATACCAGCCTGAGGTTATTATGACAACAACACAATGTGACAAATGAGATCCTCTCAAAGATGTTAGCCACAGAGGTGCTTGAGTGGGGAGTGAGGGGGATGTCACGGTGACCAAAACACCGCTGCATCTTTCGGCTAAGCCATTTTAGTGCTACTTAGGTTGGGGGATCTGTAAGGAAAAGTGTTAGGGAGGGACACATATGTTACAGTGGAGGTTATCTCTATCTATCTCTCTCTCTCTCTCTCTCTCTCTCTCTCTCTCTCTATTTTATAACAGCAGGAAGGACTCTCTGTACAGTGCTCTGGGTCACCTGATCCAGCACGAGAGGGAACGACTGAGTGAAGCTATTCCAGATCAGGACTGAGCCTAGAGGATATAAGGGTCAAAACGTCGTCAAGGATCAGCGGGGTCCCTGCGTCTGTGCAACCTCCGGCCCACGATTGGCCAGTCGGCTCAGGATGCTCCGCTCAGACATCTGCAGACGCGCGGCAACCGGTGGTATCCGGGCGATGGTGGCTGGGAGACGGGTGACATCAGCCTTCATGTCACTGAGCAGCTCCTCCAGTTGCTTAAGAACTAAGAAACAGAGATAAAGTGTCATACTGGAACTGTGTGCTGTGTACAACATTAAATTCACAGCCCAACTTTGGTCACACAGACAGGCAGGCAGACTTTTTTTATATGGTACAAACTCATTTCTTGGTCAAAGCAAAATTCGCAATTAATTTTAAAATGTAAAGATTTTTGAATGTAAAAATGTAAAAGAAAAGAATGTAAAAATTTTGATTCCCCAGGTCTGCATATCCCATCACTGACATAGCAGCATGATATTGCAGTGTGCATGCTACTGATGAGTTGGCTTTGTTAAGCTTAGCTAGCTAGTCTCCTATCACTGACTGAATCACTCACTGAAATATTATTTGAATAATTAATTGAGGTGGTTTTACTGAAATATTGTGCTGAAACAACATCAAACTAACATTCCTATAGCATCAATTTCTAACATTCTTCAAGCACAATCACATGCAGATCTATATAGACTTTCTTGTAGAATTAACCAGTCCAAACAGTATTTTTTGTTGGTTTAAGGAAGTATAAAGACTATTCTAATACATTTATATAGAAATATAGGCACATTATTACTGGCCTTAGTATGACCTTCTTCTGATAAAAATTAAGTTAACTGACTATACATTAAATACTAGTACTAATACAATAGAGAATGTAGAGAGAATATAGTACTTTTAAATATATAGTATTTTTAAAAAGAATATAGAATATAGTATTTTTAAAAAGTAATTCAGCATGATGATGTGTTTACATGCATTTGATGACACTATACCTGTACAACAATGTTAGTGTCATTGTTTTTTTTGTTAGTGTCGTAATTTTACTGTGTTGTGTTCTTGCTGTACTTGTGTCGTGGTGTAATTGTCTAATGCTATTAGTGTAGTAAATGTGTAATACTGGGTACCTTTGTGCAGTACTGCATTAGCAGGTTTATTCCCAGACATTGACTCCTTGCTGAGGTGCTGGTGGGATTCAGCGAGGCATTCTACCTCGCTGAAGCGTGTGTTGAGGGCCATGGAAGGGTGGGATGGGTCCTCTGTCATATTCAGATACGCTGCTCTGCGCAGCTGCTCCTCTATCACCAAGGCTTGCTCTAACAGCTACAGAGAAGACCACAAGAATTAGCAGTGAGTTGTTTGTGTCACTCTCACAGTGCGCATGTGAATGTGTGTGTAAGAGAGTGTGCTGTACCTTAAATCTGCGAGCCAGAAACTTGTTTTTGATCTCAAGGAAGTTTCCGCGGCTCATCTCGCCTTTGAAGGGCTGGTTGAGGATAGCATAGCGTGGGTCATTCTGAACATCCTGCCAACGGGCATAGCCATGTCTGAGAGCACGTAGGATCAAAGGTCATAACAGCAGCTGTCCACTGCAGTCAGAGTGTGAGGAAGAAAGACTGCAGACTGTGGGTGCTTAATAACTGTTTTATTATTGCTCTTGATGTTATTGTTATTATCATTACTGTCATTTTGCCAATAAAGTTGGCCTTTTCAAATTAAACTAAATAAAGTGAAATGACAAAGACTACAGTGAAATTGAGCACAGAGAGAGACAGTAATGAGAGTGTCAGTCTCCATCTCTTACACGGGAGGATGAGGATAAGTAACCAGTCAGCAAGAGTTCACACTGAAACATGTTAATCTCTCTAACTCTGAGGTGCCGCAATGAGGATACTGTATGATGCCGGCCAGGAGCCAGTAGTCATGGCGACGATGCCAGATCTCATAGGTCTTCTTGGTGACTGTGGCAGCCCTCTCCTCGTTCTGCCAGAGAGAGTGGAGCTCTGCACAAGACAGGAGCAAGGTTATTAAAGGTTTAATGATTTACATAAAAAAAAAATAATACACAAATTTCAGCACAGAGCATGTTTATCACCAAAACATCCCTCTTTTCCGTAGGTCTCTCATTTGCTGTCTTTCATGGAAACCTCTGTCAATGATTAAAACATCGGAGTACACCCTATCTGAGTAAAGTTGGTGGGCATGCATTCGCTATGAGTTCATCCACCTTCAAATGACAGTTTTTTTCTGTTTGAGATATTTCACAAAATTTCTGGGGTTTTGATTTTTGGGACATATTTTGTTAGAGGGCTGGTGTGGCAGGTACTGAAAAAGTTTCGTCTGATATCTTGTATCTGAGCCAAAGTAATCATTGTTGTATATAATTAGAACCCTGCAGTATTTTAACACAAAAAATAATCAAATCTATAATGGAAAATTTGTGGAACCTGAAAATATGTGCATCATGACACCATGAAGTGCGGGGTCACACATGCCCCATATGTATTACATGTATATATGTATGTATGTATGTATATGTCCACAGGTATTCAGACACCTCTCCTAATTAGTAAATTCCAATACAGAATGCAGAATCCACTACAGTGCAGAAGAGGAGACTAACACATACACACACAAACACATGCACACACACACACACATCTTTTTATGCTTTTAAATAGTCTATGGCTGTCCTTGAAGAGGAGGACAACATAGGGTTAGATGCGCTGCAGCATGGGTTAGTTGCGTCGAACTAGCAGCTTTCTGGAATACTTTTCATCAAACATAGAACACCAAACAAGCAAACACACACACACACACAAACACAACAAAATAACATAACCCAACAGCATACCTGTGAAGCCACCATCAGCGATGTTGAACATAAACCTTTGCTTCACAGCTTTCTTCTTCTCCTCACTATCTGCTCCTCCATCCTCTCCATTTTGCAGCCTGTTAGACTCCTCTGCCTTATCCTCCTTCAGCTCTACAGTGGCAGAAAGAGAGAGGGGGAGAGAGATTCATTATTTACAGAGTGAGTGTGGTATCTGCCACTTATGTGTAAGACTGCTCTCATTCAGATAAATGTGTGAAAATGTTCAGTGTATTTATGTGTGTGTTGTGTATACCTTTCTTATCATCTCCAGCTGGACTGCTGCCCATTTTCTCAGTCTTCTCTTCCCTGGTCTCCTCTGTAACATGGGCAGAGATTAGTATATTTAACAGCTCATTATATGGAATAAAGACCTTTCAGTTTCTATATCCTACCTACCTTTAGGTTTAGATGAGTCCTCAGAACTTTCCTCTTTAGGCTCTGCAGAGGTGCTTTCTTTCGGAGAATGAGATTTCTCCTCTTTCTCACCCTCCTTTTCTTTCTCCTTTTCCACCCCTGTGTCTCTGCTCCCCCCTGCCCTCTCTGACAAAGATGCAGTAACATCTCCCTCACTCTCCTTAGCTTTCTTTTCTGGACTGGGTGGATTCTCACTATCATCAGGAATTTCAATAATCTGAGTGAGTGAGAGAGTGAGAGAGAGAGAGAGAGAGAGAGAGAGAGAGAGAGAGAGAGAGAGAGAGAGAGAGAGAGAGAGAGAGAGAGAGAGAGAGAGAGAGAGAGAGAGAGAGAGAGAGAGAGAGAGCGAGAGAGAGAAAGAGAGTGTGACAGGGAGAAAAAGGGGCGGGCAAACGAACACTTGGCAGGAAAACAAAACAGAAAAAAGGAAAGACTAGAAAGATTTTGGTCTGAAGTACCTCATCTTCTTGTGTGCTGGAGCTTTTTTTCTCCTTCTCCCCCTCTCCCTCCATCCTGTCCTCTATTTCCTTCTCTGACTCCTCTCCTTTGGAGAGATCCTCTGTTTGGGGAAAACACAAGCTTTACTAAAGAGCCGAGACAAAACAACACCTTTAGCAACTATAAGACCATTTAAGGCCCTAGCAGATGGTGCTTCTGAGCATGTTCCTAGGGGCATTATAGACAACATTAGACAGAATACATGACATAATAATGCTAATAATGGTGTGTGAGAAGGATTTTTTTGTGATAGGGCAGCCTGTGTGTAAATTGTACGGGTGTTTCGGGTTGTCTCTATGTACCTGCTGCGGGTGTGTTGGGTTGTGTGTCTGCAGGAGTTCCAGTAGAGGGTGTTTTGGGATCATCTCCAGCAGCAACGGCTGCTGCCCTCTTATTCTCCTCCAGTTCCTTCATCCATGGCATCGACCACTGTCCATTCACATGCTCAAATTCCTGCACCTGCACATCAAAAATTCAATGCAGGTCAGCACTAATATCCAACAACCTATTAAAACATTCAACTGTGGATCAATCACAGGCTCTAACTCCAGAATCTGCAGTCAGGTCTAAAATTGTGAATCTGGGCACCCCTCAGCAACCTAAGTCAGGCCCCCTACACACCTTCTTTCGAATCAGTGACATCACACCAATGCGTGTCAGAACATGTTGTCGTGACAACCCCTCACGAGGAACTCCATCCGCAAATGTCTCAGCACCATCCGCTCCAGGTTCACACAAATGACGCATGAACAAAGAAACATACGCTCTGACAGAGAAAAGGAAAGAGTATTTACAAAACTACAAAGCCCTAAAGAACACATTTTTCTAAATCCATTTTCGTGAGATATCAAGTAAAGTTTGTCATCCTGGGAAAATGGTTTTGTTGTCTTGGGAAAATACCCAAGACATCCATTCATTATAATGAGAGAAAAGAGTAAATAAAATATGTAACTCTGTGGTCTTTCAGTGCTTCTGTAGAAAACACAAAAGCGAATCAGAGAACAAACACATGTCCCAGACTCACTTGAACTCTTTCTCTGATTTGCCCCTCAGGTCTCTGACCAGCCACTGTGTAGTGAAGGCATCCTGGGGAGGCATCCCATAACGCATCACAGCATTTAGGAAGGCCTTCCTCTGACGAGCATTAAAACCCAACACCTAGAGATAGAGTGAGAGAGAGAGAGAGAGAGAGAGAGAGAGAGAGAGAGAGAGAGAGAGAGAGAGGGGGGGAGAGAGAGAGATAGAGAGAGAGAGATAATGAGACAGAGGGAGATATATATTTGACAAACAGAAAGGTTCAGAGACGAAGCTGACCTCAATGTTGCCACCCACTCTGGCCAGTAGAGGGGGCAGTGGCTTATCTTTATCATTTCTCAAGCCCTTCCGGCTTGGCCTTCGAGTGTTAGCTGTGGAGGAGACAGAAGAGCAGAAAGCCAATCAGCACAAATCTAACTACAAACAAAAAAATCTCACAACATTCTCCATATAAGCATTTACCTTCTGAGCGCTCATCAAAGTCCTCATCTCCCTCCTCTGAGGCCACAGAGTAGTCGGACTGGTTATCAGACTGGTCATCCTGCCAATCTGAGGAGAAAGCAGGAACAATATAATATGCAGTTCAAAGTCCTTTTAGCAAAATTATCAATATATCAAGGGGCCGGAAAAATCACATTCACACACAGAAACAGCACAATCTATCAAGTTGTGTGACGGTTTAGTGAATCAGGGAAATCTGACAGCAAATAGAGCTCAATTCTAATATACATGCTTTTAGGCATGAAAAGTGATACTTTTTTAAATCCCACAAACGAGGAAATTCCACCTCCGCATTTAACCCATCCGTGAAGTGAAACAGCACATACACACACACTAGGGGGCAGTGAGCACACTTGCACAGAGTGGTGGGCAGCCCTGTGCACGGTGCCCGGGGGGCAATTGGTGGTTAGGTGCCTTGCTCAAGGGCACCTCAGTCATGGACTGTTGGCACTGGGGATTGAACCGGCAACCTTCCGGTCACAGGGCCAGTTCCCTAACCTCCAGCCCACGACTGCCCCAAAAAACCAAACACACACACACACACACACACACACAAGAAGTCACTTAACAATCAGAATGTTTTTTTTGTTTTAATGCATATTCATGCACACACACAGCAAGAAGGGAGTAGTAATAAGAGAACTGTTAAAAGCTCGTCCTGTACCCCGTCTACTACCTCGGTCCTCCTGCGAACAGTCGTTGTAGTTGACAGGTTTGCGTGGTCGTTTGCCTTTGCCCAGGTGGCGCGCAAGGTCCTCCTGCTGCTGCTCATAATGATGACGCAACAGCTTCTCCCAGTAATCAGGATCCACATTCTCCTCTTGCTTTATAATCTCCCTATCTACATCCTCCTCCTTGCCATGACACCAAGAGAAAGAAGAAGACAGATAAGAAAGAAGAATGAGGATGGAGAATGTGATAAAGTAAACAAGAAATGGACAAAACTGCAAGAGAAACATGGAGGCTAGGGCTGAATATCTAGTGAAATTTGCCCATTTGAAATACAACTGACGTTGGTTCAGTTTCCTAAACAATTCTTTATCCAAAACAAAATGTTCTTTATTACAGTACAAATGAAATAAATAACATTTACAGACTGTTACATATCTAGCCAAGTATGTTATCATTGAATATTATTGAAATTAAGTGTAAAGCTCAGAAACAGACACAAATACTTCTACATACACATCCACACATACTCAGGCTTACCTCCTCATCCTCATCTTTGACAACATACTGGGCCACCTTGAAGGAGCTAAGGTATTCATTCATACTCTGAAGCTCTGTATCCTCTGTGGCATCCTGGTTCCGGTCCAGCAATCTCGAAATGGCCTGATCGTCATAATGGATAACACTGCCGTCTTCTTCCTTATTATCACCTAAAACAGAATGGCCCCTTAATTAATTCCACTGAAGATGACGAGTAAATGACATAATTTATTCATCATCTTAAAGTAAGCATGTGAATTATTTGAAAGAGAAAAGCACATAAGGATGGCAGGCAACCTATTACTTCAGCCACACCAACGTAACATTTATGAATCTTCAATTTGGTAGGAAATTAAAAACCAATTCTGTTTTCTAGTGAATCAGCTGCAGAAGTGACACTGTGTAGAGACCATGTCACTCAGGCATTTTCCAGATGCTTGAGATGAACAGAACCCATTAGATGATTCTTTAGATACTCAATAATGTTTGTCTTCCACGTCTGAGCCAAGGTTGCATTTTAAGTGTTCAATAATCGTTCATTAATAGCTCCTTACCCTCGCCCATTTCGTCCTTAAAAAGTTCTTCAGTGCCAAACTTTAAGATATCGTCCAGTTCCTGTTTGGACATGGAGCCTGCTTTGGAGCCTAGACCAGGGCGCACCACCAGGTGGGTCAGCATCATCTTTTTCTTTGCCACCTACAGAAACAATAGATGAAATTGAAAGCTACATGCTCAAGTGGTGATGTACCCCCGAGAAGCTGCGCATAGTGTGAGAATTTGTTAAATGCAGAACAGACCTGAGTGATTCTCTCCTCTACTGATGCTTTAGTGACGAAACGATAGATCATAACCTTTCTGTTCTGTCCTATACGATGGGCTCGACTGAAAGCCTGAGAGAAGAGAACAGAATTTCTCATACATGCAAATGTAATCAGTGATTCTTATTCTGCTGTAGTTATGTTAGCAAGGGCTGTACCTGGATGTCGTTGTGTGGGTTCCAGTCTGAGTCATAGATGATGACAGTGTCTGCAGTTGCCAAATTAATGCCCAAACCTCCTGCTCTGGTGGAGAGGAGGAAGACAAACTGAGGGGCTCCAGGAGCTATACAACATGGAGGGAAAAGGTTCAGAGTGAAATACATTACATACAGATTTCATCTTGTATACAGTCTCCATATATCCCTATGTGGTATCCCTTTGAGTTACAGTGCCTTTGAGTTCCTTTGAGTTTGAGTTCCTTCCATCTCACTGCAGGCAACAACCTTTATATTGTACCAGTGAGTGTTAGTGCTCTACATCATGTGACATACAGAAACACAATTACTGGGGCAACAAAGTAAAACTGGTTACTTTTTATTGCATGCACATAAACTTCTCAAAAAACTTTTCAAACATTTTCAGATCAAAAAATTATTAAACCCTTACATGATGGTTTAAACTGTATGAAAATATTTCATTTAAAATATTTCAATAAAATTTCACCTTCTGTAGGTTAGCTACAATTTATCTTTTGATCTAAAATATAAACGTTACAAATATGCAATGAATATGTAACAAAATTAAGCAATTCTGCTAACCTTTCCCTAAGCTTATCTTCGTGTTATATTCAATATGTCTCTTTAACCAGAGCTAACTTCTGTTAAGGTTTTCAAAGAAAATCAAACAGAATCAACATGATACTTCACTCAGTATCTAACAAAATATGAAAAGCCAGTGGGTGGATATTTTGCATTATGATGACCAGAGTATTCTTTTAACTCACCGTTGAACCTGTCAATGGCCTCCTGCCTCATCACCCCTGTCACCCCTCCATCAATCCTTTCGTACTTGTACCCCTCGTTCTCAAGGAAGTCCTCCAACAGGTCCAGCATCTTTGTCATCTACAGGAGAGAGAGAGAGAGAGAGATATGAAAAAGTGTGTAAACCAGATTAGCTTACATTATATACAACATACCCACAGAGTGCAGACACCCCCTCAAATTAGTAGATTAAGCTTCTTTAAGGTGTATTTGGTGCTGACCCAGGCATTCACACATATAACAGAATGGGACACACTGGAGCAGCTGCACATGAGCTTAAGATCACCCTGCCCTGTGCCAAAAGTCAGGTAAAGGGGTGTAAAGCTTTGAGCATGTGGCTGTTAAGCAGTGCATCCGCATTTTCTGAAGTTATTTGATTAGATTAAAACAAACCTGGTGCAATTGCTCTGTTAGCAAAATTTGTTAGAATAAATGAGAATGCTGCCATTTAAACCCTGATGTGGACTAAAGAAGCAGACACTCTGAGATATTCTGCTTTTAAATGAACATTTGTGCAATTTGTTTGAAGTATGTTGTAAGACAAACCTAACAGAATGAACCGTTGCTTCCTCTCTGCAAATCTTCTTTAGTACATTGAAAATTTGCATTCCTGACACTGTTTTTGATGTGTTTTATCACAACTTCATGAGCTCCATGTTGGTAATCATAGAACAGTGAGCCTGGGATATTATCATAAAATATACAATATACACATATGACTGCACACATAGCAATTTTATAAAAGTACTCATTGCTCTGTTACGGTGATTTCATCCTGCTTTGTGTCATGAGAAAATGCACAGCCTCACATCAGCTTGTTGCTCTAGAACAGGGGTCATCTACTGGTAGTCTGTGGTCCAGATACAGACCCAGCAAAATATTTTTGCAGAACAAACCAAACACTTTAAAGAGAAAATGTAGCAAAACCTGTCCAGGGTATCCTGCCCACAAAATTATGTTCTGGGAATAAATAAAATAAACCCAAAGCTCAATATAAAATGTCCATCAGAGTGCTTGTCCATTGAATGCTCATTAAAAATAGCTTTTATTAATGTTTATTGTAATTTAGTGATACATTTAATTTATGCAATACACAAAAAGAACAATCATCTCTGGACAAATATTTTTTAAAGACATTTTAAGGCCTTTTTCTTCCAAAAAGATTTTCCACTTTCCACAGTTAATTTTACAAACATTAGCCAATGGCAATACAATTTGTTTAATAGATCATAAAAATACATTCAAAATAAAATCAGAATATTTTCTGGACATTTGTAATCAAGAAATTTGACATAGCTGAAGCTTTGCAAGTTTTAGTTGCACACCCCTGCTGTAATAAAGAGAACAACATGGTTTGGAAGTTTATTGGATATTACTGGATATGGACAATTATTGTCACCAAATGCAAGCCATTAAATTTGTACAGCCAGTGGTGACTTTTACCAGTATGAGTTTATATCTTCTGGTTCTACACCAAGTATGTTAGTGAGAGCATTAATTGAACCAGAACTAAAATGCAATAATGTATAGTAAGGGATATGAACCACAACGATAAACATGCTTTGACATTTGTATGAACCTGAGAAAATATGAACTATGTTTATGTTTTTATGCATGTGATTATGAACATGTCAGTTTTGTTTTTTGTATTTGTGCTTGTTTATGTAGTTATGTGCCCCTCTGAAAATATGAGCCCTGTGTGTATGTGTTTATTTATGTACCTGTGAGAAGATGAGCACTCTGTGTCCACCCTCTTTCAGCTTCTTCAGCATTTTACACAGTAACATAAGTTTCCCAGAAGACTTTGTAAGCGCTCCACCTTCGTACATCCCATTGGGCATTTTAGGAGCCTCCTGTCATAAACAACCAACAGAAATCAATCAGTAAATTCCAAATGATAGTGTTTCGGTCACAGTTTATTATCACCCTCTTGTCATAAGGAGTGGTGTGCCCCTAAGGAGGGTGAGAGTGGCTATGATCTTACAGTAGCGGCTGTGGGAAAGAGGTAGGGGTGGTTACAGCACTTCTTCAAGTCCATCACCACATTCAGCAGAGACACTTGGTTCCCACCACCACGAGTGTTGAGAGCCTCAAAGTTACGTGTCAGGATATACTTATAGTACTTCCTGTTACAGACAAACACATACAAACATAAGAGTGGAAGCCTATTTCAGCAAGAAATTAATCAATAATTGAATAATCTGTATTAACCCTTAGAACTCAGTTAGCGCTGTTGATACAAAAGCACATATTTCACACTCAGTGAAATATGCTGACACATTTGAATTTTAAATTTCACACTCCACACTTGCGTTTATAAGTTGAAGAAGTTGATTGCATTTTGCTGTTGAGCATACAGTCTTAATTTTATGCAAAGGAAAAGTATCTTTTACATTTGTGCCTTTGTTTTGTCATTGTTGACATCAAAACAAACAGAAAAAAGTCACAATTGCAGACTCAATTCTATCAGTACAGCATGTAAACTGAATTTATGTAATTATGAAATTAATTATGTAATCACATTTCTATACATAAGTACAATACACTAGCAATAACTGCAAATCTAAGGGTTAAACTGGAATTCTACCAAAAATAGAGGTGCTGTTCCATTTCAATACTCCCAGAATTTCTTCTCCTACATCCCTCTGCCCCGCCCCCTCATCACTCTCTTGTGCCTATACAACCCCCACCCCCTGCCCCCACGGCACTCTCATGACCCAATGCCCCCCAACCCCGCCTCTCACTTCTGCATGGGGCTGAGCTCCACTCGGACAATGAGTTCCGTTTTGGAGGGCATGTGTTTAAACACGTCTGCTTTTAGTCTTCTGAGCATGTGCGGTCCCAGCATGTCATGCAGCTTCTTGATCTGGTCCTCTTTAGCGATGTCAGCAAACTCTTCTAGGAACCCCTCCAAATTACTGATAAACACACACACACACACATACACACACACATACACTGTCAGCAAACCTCTCCAGGAAACTCTTTAGACATACGTATACAAAATCACACACAATGGCAATTACATTAGTAATACATGTGAGATCATGTATTGTTACAAATGTGCACACCATGCACACACAGCCAGACTCCAGCTTGTCATCTACTGCACAAAAGCACACTAATTATACAACCATTGAAATGAGCTTTTATCTGACAGTGGCATTTCAACCATAATTTTGTAATGATAAAATCAAGCACGATCAATAATGTATGTACTAATTTTTGGTAACGCTTTACGTTGTTCTTTGTAGATGATTAGGAGCCTGTTAACAGTAGATGTACTGTTGACACATTACTTACATTAAGGACATGTACTGTTAATATGTTACTTCCATTACACAAAATCTAACCTTATCCAAACCCTAACCTTAGCCTTTATTTTATTTTTACTATTTTTTGATCAAAATAAAATTCTTGGGTTATTTTCAAATGTGAAAAACAAACAAACACATTTATTGTCTTTATTGTTTATATTCAACTACTATGTAAATAGATTCTCCACTCACATTTGTGTATTCAGCATTGTTCTTACACTTCGTAGTAGTAAAAATAATTCTGAATTGTATGAAAATAAGCAAATCAAACTATGGTGAAATTTGAGACTTTGTGATGATGCATGGAATCTTTTTCTCAAAAATGATGCCTGAATCGAATCACTGTCAAAGATTTCATGCACTCACACAGACATAAACAACTGGACTCATACTTGAATCTTTCTGGAGTGAGAAAGTTGAGGAGGTGGAAGAGCTCCTCCAGGTTGTTCTGGAGTGGAGTGCCAGTCAGCAGCAGTTTGTGCTGCAGAGGGTAATTATTCAACACTCTGAAAAACTAAGACAGAGGGAGACAGAGAGAGAAAGTTTGTACATAAATATATTACATTTTGATTTTCATGTAATCCCGACCTTGCTTGACAATAGATACCGATACTCATGTCATTTTAAAACCATGTGGTCATGATTATGAATATACATGTACATGTCTGAAGAAAATGACAAGAGGTGGCTTTTAGTCCAGTTGCCAGCCAGACTCACCTTGGACTGGTTGTTTTTGAGTCTGTGAGCCTCGTCCACCACAAGGCAAGCCCAGTCAATGGAGCCCAGGATAGCCTGGTCAATGGTGATCAGCTCATAAGACGTCAGTAACACATGGAACTTCAAAGCTGCCTCTTTCTTCAGAAAATTAAATGTGAAATAGAAGTCAAAATGAGCAGACAATCACAAACCAAGCTAAACCAACACTACTTTATCCACTACCTTAAAGATACTGTCTGTGTGATGTTGTCCAACAACTACTTGTGAAAAAATAAAGCTGTCTGGTCAATGAAAATAAATACATCAATGTAAAGAAATAATTAACAATTAAGAAACTAATTATTTAAGCATTAAAGATTGTACTTATTGCTGCCAATAACAAAATCATGTTGTAAGTTTATATGTAGTTTAAATTTTTCACAGAAAAAGTAGAAATATTCTTTTAAATACTGAACTTTCATGACTTAGATGAAAAGTTAATGTTAAGCATACATTATATATCATATGTCTTATTATGCTTTCCTCACCTTCATCTTGGAGGCCTTCTTGCCGCCACGAATAGCGTTGCCTTCAAAGGCGAACTCATTCTCTCGGATAACAGCCCTGCTGTCCTTGTCGCCCACATAGGTGACCACATACATGTCAGGAGCCCACATTTCAAACTCCCGCTCCCAGTTAATGATAGTGGATAGTGGGGCACTCACCAAGAATGGCCCCTTGGAGTGACCCTGGACCAGTGAAACAACAGAGTGAAATAGTGAATGTTTTTCACACATTCTTTTGTGCCAGCAGCCATTTACCCTGTTTGCTACCTCCCACTGAATTTTTTTCCCATACTTAGTTTCCTGCCAGGTTTACTTGACATTTAATTATGCTACAGTTCAGTCAAGCTTTAAATGTTCCTTAACATATTCTTCAAAATGTGTAGAACACTTGGCATTGTGCACAGTGATCATAGGCTTGTGTGTGGCCACTTGGTCATATAAACCCAGCCCATTAGGCTCTAGACAAATAGTTACTCAAATTTCAGTTCTGTGGTGTTTGCATGACTGTATGGTTGGTTTTATGTAGCTGTGAACAATAACAGCCACAAATTAGAAGAGCTCTACCTCCAAGCCTTCTCCTGCTATTATATCAATTCCTATCCCTAATTTATCCCTAATTCAACAACAATATGATGCTTTGAAAAATACAGTGAAATTTGATATAATTTTTGATACCAAAGGCAGATACAATTTTTACTTTTTTAGATAAACCTATCAAAATAAACATGAAATGTACACACAATGTAAAGGACTACAGTCATTTTCAAATTTAGCATGCACACATCACTAGTATTGCACAGTAATTCAATGTTTTAACTGTTTGTTGTGTTTATAATGATGTGTAAATGATTTTAGGTTCTCAAAATATCATTATTCTTTTAATACCTGTTACATCTCCTGATAGGGACATTTAGACTTCCAAACTATCCTACCTGTTTTTTAATACAAGGCTGATGTTGGCTTCCTATTTGCCAGCTTCTTGTTCAAATTTGCCTGTTCCATCCTAAATGGTGCAGCAGTAACATTCTGGTACCTCAAGAAGCTGACTTCAGTATTTTTTGACAGAAAGGTTTAAGCTATCGAAATATCCTATGCACAGGTTTACACTGGGAGCTATCTATAAATATGCACTACTGTAGGACATTTCAACAAGGTAACCCAGCACAATTCATCAGAACAGCCTTTCCATCCATATTTGCTTCGAAGCCAACCTATGTCCACACTGCACTCCTGTTGTTGTCTTTGTCGAAGCAAAGGCTGTGAACTAGCTGCAGCTGCCACTTTAGCATAGCACACGAGGTCTTTCACTGCTAGCAGTGTATTATGGAAGCCTGTATGGGTCGTAAGAGGCCGCACTGAATAGCATCATTACTGCAGGAAACAAGTATTGCACCATTTCAAAATGTTCAGTATCGACACATCAATTTTCTTGACAACACCAAACATGCCAAGATCACTTCTGGTGTCTAGCTTATAGAATCTCAATCTACACTGTACAAGTTATTATGGAATAAAATAATAGCAATGAATATACAATATGTTATTCCAAACTCTTGAACACTACCATAATTTTGGCCAATCAGTATATCTTATTTTGGTCTCAAACAAAGGTCCCAAAGTGTACCCACATGCACAAACACACAAACTCACACACCTCTTTGTAGAGAGAATAAAGGAAGACGGCAGTCTGGACAGTCTTGCCAAGGCCCATCTCATCAGCCAGGATGGTGTCAGTGCCCTGGGCCCATGAGAAACGCAACCAGTTCAAGCCCTCTAGCTGATATGGGTGCAGAGTGCCACCTGTCGAATCCAGATAGTCTGGCTGCCTGTCAAATTTTATAGTGGGCTGGGAAAAACAGAATGAGAAATAAAGGAAAAAAGGAAAGAAAAAAAAGAGAAATAAATGCAGAGAGTGAGAGAAGATGGAGAGAAAATGAGAAAACTCTTGCTGATTCTACGGTGGTTGTTGTGTGAAGTCCTTTTACCTAAATTACAGTTTCTCCCAGTACACAGCTATAGCTACAATTTGGCATTATTTGTAATCCATTTTACAAAATATGTATTATTTTAAAACTGTCAGAAGTCTGCACTCCAGTGGATTGCAACAGCACCTGCCACAATATCTTGCGGCATGGAAATAGCTTTAATAAAGTAGAACAATCACTAAATCAAATGTATAAACAATATTAAAAAATAACAGTAAAACAATTCAAATGAATGAAGTCATTGTAAATAGTTGCAACGAAACCGTTCACGTGAACAACAAATTCTCATAGCTTACAGAAGTGGCAGAGCCTTCAGTCCAACGGCTACAGCTGCTGAGCCCAGCAAAACACCAAAAATAACCGTTCAGTGGTTTAATGCCTGCTTTGTGTTTACTGTATGGTAAAGTTACTTCACAGTGAGCCTGAGGACTACAACCACCACGTTATTTCAGCAGAGGATAATGTATTTGTGAATAGACTATGTCAGATATTGGATGCTTGTTTGCCTTGACTGCGTCGCCTTGACTGCGTGGGCAGGAGCAAACCAAAACGTTTCGGTTGCAGGCAAGAGCAGGACAAATTCTGATTTTCTGTGGAAACGGGACAGTCCCGTACAGACCACTACATCAGACTACCCCAAAAAAGATTTAATATTGTTGACTGTAGGGGTTGTACACCTATTCATTTTTATTATTTGACAAGTCATTTAAAAAGAGTCAGTTAGTTGATTGGTTAACTAGTATTATCACTGCTGCACACAGTGCCACCAATTAGCCTTTTGGAACAACCTATAGTCACTCGACTACAAAATGTTCATGCAATCTCATTTTTAAAAGTTACTTAAGAATTCTATTTGAAGACAATAGTAGCAAAATAAACAAGATATCTTCACGTGTTTGCAGGCTGATGCACCAGTTTGTGGCCAGTCGTTCTGCATGTCAGTTAAATTGACAAGAGGATTCTGTTGTCTTGTTATTATTGTGTGTGTGCGTGTGTGTGTGTGTGTGTGTTTGTGAAGTGAGACTGAGAGATATCTTTTTAATGTGATTAATTGAGCCAATCTCTTACATCCACCACAGGGTTGATAGGAGGCTTTTCTATCTTTCGCACTTTCACTTTCTTTGGCTTCTTTCCTGGTCTGCCCTCATCTCCAATCATCAACTCTCTAAGAGAGAAAAAGAAAAAGAGAGAAAGAGACAGAGAGAGAGAGAGAGAGAGAGAGAGAGATTGAAAGGGCATTCAAAAACAGTCAGAGGCAGTTAGCATTACTAGGTCTTCTTATAGAATATTAGTGCATTATGTATTTTCACAGTGTTTGTGAGTGTGCATGTCCTACATAGGGATATAAGTGAGTGTATGTGAGAATATTTTCTGAAAATATCTTAGTGTAAATATGTACATGAACACTGTGATTACGAGTGTGTGTTTGTGTGTGTGTCAAAAAGTCTGCTACTCTGTTACGCAGCACTCCGGCTAAGACTCACACTCTGACTCCATTTCCTAGAATTCCATCGGAGATCACACGACTCATAAACTTCCTCAATCCTCTTATCGCCATTCTCAGTCACCAGAATACTGACATGTTGCACCTGTTTTTTATGGCATATGACCTGTTTAGTTTAGTTTAAAACCCAGGCTTTACCTCAGCCTAGTTGCTAGGTATTTCTTCTCTTTGTAGAGCTACTGAGCAGTTCTTGTGTTATTGTTTGCCATTTCATGTACTGGACTCTGATTCTGGATTTACTGACTTTGTCTTTTTGTCTTTGCTCTTTTGGTTTTAGTTGCCTTGGTTATGTTTGTGCTCTTTGGTCTTTTTGCAGTCTTGGAATTGACCCATTCATGTTCAACAACTACACTTCTTGTCAAGCCCTTTTCAATTAAAGCCTCATTTCTTGGTCTTTACTGTGGGCATCTGACAGGGTCTGTCACATTATATACTCAACCCAAACCTGATGCTTAAACTTAAGGGTCTGAGTCAGGTTCGGGCTTCAATTTCACACCTGTGCAGACCTTTAGGATATAGATGTTAGCCATGCTGTTTCTAGGACACATGCATAAAGATTTAAAGCAGTGCATGAGTAAAAGTTTAAATAAGTTTGATAAACATCTAATAGTTTGTTAAAGGAACAATAATCTGTATCATTATCATTATTATTATTATTTATTCCACTAGATATTTTTTTCTAAAGTTCAAACAATTAGACTATAAAAGCAGCCTGTTTAATTGCAAGCAAAAATATTTTCACAGTGTAGTGAGGGAGTGTGCATGCACCTGTGGTTCCAGTACTGCTGTTTATAGGTTTCATAATCCGGTATTTCCATATCCTCACTCTCCCAAGATGACTGGTCATACGGCAGATCTCTCCATTTTATCAGGTAGTGAACGTTATTCTTCTTATCCACACTTATAGAGAGAAATAGAGAAAAATGAGAGAGATAAAGTAAAAGAAAGAGTAAGGGAAGAGTGGATAAGGAAGAGTGAAAGAGAAACAGAGAAAATAATATTTAAACATATGATGATCAGAATCTGACACTGGGTAGAAAGCTGTCACCTGTGTTTAAAGATGCAGGATGCTCTACCTGTGGTTAAGGATGCGGTGTATGAGGAGCCACTCTAACTTTACACCGTAGCGACCAAACTCATCATCCATGCGGGCGTACAATGGGTCTTTGCTTTTCCTCTTGGTGCTTTTATCTTCATCACCCTCAGCACCAAAATCAAGGGCGGGTGGCTCCTCCATATCTGTCTTACGCTGAAAGTTGCGGAACATCACCTGACAATTCAGCTCCAACTACAGAGACAGACAAATCAATTGGTTATTAGTGGCGTAAACACAAAGAGAAAAATACTCCATAATGTGAATGTATTATGCTCTTGTATACCTGTATTAGTACTTCTATAGTGGGCTCTGTGTGCATGTGTATGTTGTGTGTGCATGTGCTCTGTGTGTTATGTACTTTTTACTCATTTAGAACGTCTGTGTGTGTTACCTGTAGTTCCTGCACCCAGGAGCAGTGCCAGTAGGACATGTTGCACCACTTGACAAAGAACTCTCTCTCTTTCCGGCCAATCATTGGAGGAGGATCTGGGGCATCATCTGGGAGATCTGGAGGGCGGGGTACTGGCATTGGAGGCGGGGCATCTCCCCAGCGCCAAACCAGAACCTTCTGGACTTTACCTTTAAGAGGAGGACACTGACAAAAACAACTTCATTACATTCAGTAAATATTCAACTGCCCCAAAACACATGCTCCCATTTCCCATTTACCCCAACATTTCACTGCAGTGCAACTTTACAGAAACTTTACAGAAACAAACAAAATCACATAGACAGACAGAGTACATTCAAGGAGGGTTCCTGATTGCCTCAGTATTCTACAGCAGGCATTATCCCACAGAAGTTTTACAGAAATGCAGCCCCAGACATGCAGAAGAGTCGAGAGTGGCAAGAAAAAATATCTAGTGAGTGGCAATAGAAACACAGAGAGGACCTCTGGACTACAACAGATTCCAAAGTTATGACTAGAACATTTTTACAAGGAAGATCAAACAGAGACACTGTGAAAAAACACTCACCCGGCAGCGAGGGCAGATCCACTCTCCATTGGGGATGTCAGGCAGGGGTGGATTAAGGCAATGCAGGTGGTATGAGGAGGGGCAGGTGTCACAGCATAGCAGTTCCCCACCATCTTTACACACACGACAAAACTCCATGTGGTGGTCATCCTCCTCCTCCATCCCTCCATCATCCCTCCTTCCTTCATCATTTTCCTCTTCTCCCTCTGAGCTTTCCTCACGTGCCTCCCACTGAATACCCTCCTTCTCCTGGGGGACAAAACAGAAAGAAAGCAAAAAGTGAGGGAGGGGGCAAGGGGAGGAGTAAGACAGAGAAAGAAGAAAAACCAATCAACTTAATTTATTCATAAACTTTCATGAACTTTCAACAGAATTTATTTTGGGCTGTTTATCAGTCTTTTTACCAACAAAACCACACAGAGATAGAAAAGGTGTGTCTATGGTGTGCTCTTGACTGCCTTGATTGTTTAATTAGAGCACTACATGTTTTTTCACACTTGAGAATAACAGTGAAGACACCAAAACTTTGAAAAAGGTATTACTAACACATCAAAACTATCTTATATTTTAAATTCTTCTTTAGATACCTGTTTACATCCATTTTATATATATATTTTAGTACCTCTCGCAAGGCAATGTGTTTTCCGTCTTTTTGGACAACATAGGGTAAGTTGAACGAGGCACTTGACTAGCCTAATGCTGGTCTGTATAACATTTAGCCACATAATATGTTTTTCAGAACAGCGGCAACTGTCACATAATGCTGACATAAACGTCTATGTCAATCAAAGCTACTTGGGGTAATTTGGGGAAACAAGATTTTTTTTGTCTTGTATGAATAGGCCACTCAAATCATGCATAAACTATATTATTGTACCTCCTCTGGTAAAACTAATCCAGCCCGAACAGGTTTTAGAAATACATTATATGCATTTGAGCATCAGTCTTTAATTTACTGAAAATCATACAATCAATCAGGTGTGTCTAAAACCTTGACTGGTACCACAGCAAGGTTAACTTACGCAGTGGGGACAGCTCCAGGTGCCCTCAGGCGCTTTCTCCATGTCGGGATCCAGGCAGACCATGTGGTAGGCTCTAGGACATGTATCACACAAGATGATCTCTCCACCCTGCTGACACACCTCACAGTAGTCTTGATGATCTGTCTCATAGCCATCACCATCCTCAGCCACTGAAGAAGTAGGGTAGACCAGGGTTGTGGTAAATACAGGATATATATGCTATATCGTCAACGTCGGAACTAAACTTTGTATCTCAAAAATACTAACTTTACAGGGGAAAGAAAAAATATTACACATTCACAGAAGGGTTACTAAAAGGTCCACAATTAATATATGTGTCAGTTCCATCTCACTTTTCTTCTTCTTCTTGGAGCTCTTGGACTTCTTGCTCTTTGATCGGCTACTGCGAACAGATCCGTCACTCACCGAAAAGCTGTCAAAATCGCTGTCACCATCATCATCCTCTCCACTCTGCGTGGAGAACAGAGAGACACAGAGAGTGAGTTTATGGTAAAGCCCTGTGTCGAACAGTGTGTGTGGCTTCTAGCTCTTTGTAAAAGGTAGATGATATCTTACAGACGATCTCTTCCTCTTAAAACTGCCCAGTTTAATTTTGAGTGGTGCAACTTTCTTGGCTTTAGATTTCTTGTCCTGGGCCTTGGGCTTGGTCTTCCTGCGAGCATTTGGACCTAGAAGAGACATTAACCCACACTGAGTGCAGAAGTGTTCATTTGTATTTAATTCATGAATACCTACTTTACTTTAACTGCAATCAAAATGTCTTTCTTGAACTAGTCTGTTGTACATTTCCACCTCATCCCAAACAGCAGGGAATACCTACACAATATCAAATGTAAGAAATAAAATATGCCAATATCCCTTCCCAATATCCCAATATCACTTTATCCCTCCACATCATCTTCTCCCCTCCTTCTCACCTTTGCCTTCCTTGGTCTTGGCTTTGCGCAGTGGGGGTGCAGCAGGGGGCTGCTGTGGAGTTTGTGTAGCAGGTGTTTGTGCAGTTGCTGGTGCCGCTGAGGGGGTGGTTGCCAGGCCTGTTGCAGGGGCTGCTGCCCCAGGTCCTGCCAGTTCTGCTCCAGCAGCTGTTACCATGCTTTCCACAGCTGCTGCAGCATTGGCTGCCACCAGGGCGGCGTTGGTGCTTGCTGTGCCACGCATGGGGTTTTTGGTGCTGAATTCGCGCCACTTCGCCCCCAATACCATCATCATCTTAGACACTGCAATCTTTGGGTTTTTAGCAGCTATCAGAGGCCTGGCAAGGAGGACAGGGATGTTCATAGAAAACAGCTTCAACAAATTTGATCATTGCTGTGCTATAACTAAATGACAGATAATTAATAACTTAACTCTTAGTTAACCTTAACAGGGTTATAAAAATTATGTAAACTTGTATTCATTATTAATTAAGGAAATTATGTTCAAGGAGAGAATTCTAAACCTTTAATCAATAGCCCAACTGAGTTTATAAGTAGAAGAAAAAACATTTTATTTGAAGTTCATGAAACTTTACTGTTTTGGATAGTCTTCTTTTATAGACATATTCTATCCTAAAAAAAACTTCAAACTCAGACCCAATTTTAATTTGTATTGTGTGTTACACAATTAACTGTTAATGCATAATTACATTCAAAATTTAGCACAAGGACAAAAATACCTCTAATACTGCTAGAATTCTAAGGGTTGAACTAACTAAAGGATAAATTGCTTAAGAGTTAAATAAAAACAGCAAAGTAAAGTATATGTGAGAGTAGGACAGTAAAAGGTGATGCTGTACCTGACCATCTGGCTGAAAGCTTTGTAGTTAGTGAGAGAACGGTAGTCCTCCTGTGTAAAAGTGTAATCAATGTCCTTCATGCCCCAGTCCGCCAGGAGCTGAGAGGACGACTTGGGCTCCTGGGAAAAAGAAAAAGGAGAGAGCAATGATAGCAGTGGCTTCAACGGTTAACTTGCCTCCAAAACAAGAGATGTGCAAAGTTATTCAGTTATACAGATACACCTAAATAAAAACATTTTCTTACTGCAATAATCAAATACTACCCAATTAAAATTCAAATACTCAAGCAAATGGTTTAAATGTTAATCTAAAATCTAAACCCTCCTCACCTGCCCAATATCATCATCGTCATCCTCCCTCTCTTCCTCTGGTTCTGGATCCTTACGTTTGTTTTTCCCACCAGATGAACTGCCTCCAGTCTTTTCTCCAACCGTGCCTCCTTTTTTGCGCTCCTTGGATGAACTTGACCTCTTCTTCTTCTTCTTGCTGGGGGCATAGTCACTGCCCTCACTCTCCGAGCGCACGGCCCGCTCTTCTCCTTCCTCTTCTTCCTCCTCCTCCTCCACCAATCGCAGAGCCTCTAGTGCTTCAGGTGAGCTCACTGGCACTTCCTGAAAAATGGCCAGCATGGGAGAAGAGCATGGTGAAAACCCCCTAGTTTGGCTTCAAAATGTAGGTTCATAACACTAATTTCTGATCAGTGCATCCCGAAGTGTACATGTGAAAATTGTTTGTTCAAAAATAATTATCATTGTTTGATAATTAATAGTATCCTTTTCTGGTTCTGGACAATGGGCAGGCTGAATTGGGGTAGCTTATAAGGTGGACTGGATGAGGTGGAGTGGTTACTGACATTATGGAGTCTGTTTGGGATATATGAATTGAATGTTGGACAAGCTTTGCAGAACAAGGCAAAAAATGATCTTCAATCTAATGAGGAGTTGTAATGATGTTTGTGAAGAGTCAATACATCACACTGAGTTTCCAGTTCATAATACTGCACTACCAAGCTTGACTATGTCATTACAAATATTCAAAACTTGGTTGGCAGGTTGCAAATGACCAATGAATCTGTCAATATGCTAATGTTCATATAACAATAAAGCCACACCTAACAGTGCCATAAAAATCATTTGAGATAAACAACACACTATAAGTTGTGTGCCACAATTTCTCATTAGACTGAAAGGAATTTTTGCTAACATTCTGTAAATCTTGTCCAACCCAGCAACAATTGCCATAACAGAAGGCATTTGTTGACAAGCTTGGTTCATTCAAGAGCAGGCCAATCCTAGTAATTTAGGGTTGTTTTGTGATAGTTTGTGACAGTTTTTGATGTTTTTTAGTTGCTTTTGATAGTTTATGGTAGTTGCAGATGAGTGGAATCCTTCATATTGCAGGAGTGAGGTTGAGCAGTTACTGCCATCCCAACAATAACTGATCATATCTTAGTTTACTAATCCCATAAGTATTATTCCATGTATTTTCGGGATGGTACGCCTTGTGGCTTGGCATATCCAAATAAAATTACACGTGCAGGTCAGGGTTGAAAAGCGATCTAGGAGCAGATGGTTGTGGACACTGGAGGGGTGTTTTACCTCTCTGAGGGTTTTCTGCCGTTTGTTGCTCTTGCTCTCCCTGCTCTTCTTAGTTTTCTTTTTCTTCTTTGGCTTAGGTGTGTCCACCTCTGAAGTGGGCTCCTCTGCTGCCTCGTCTAACAGCGATACAATCAAAGAGAGGAACCAATTTGTACCC
The DNA here is from genome assembly GCF_015220715.1 of Pygocentrus nattereri. NCBI lineage: Eukaryota > Metazoa > Chordata > Actinopteri > Characiformes > Serrasalmidae > Pygocentrus > Pygocentrus nattereri. The sequence continues at coordinate 29,100,483 of NC_051213.1, read as the reverse complement.
AAAATTAAAAAGGTTACACTAATCACTTCATAGCTCTTTTTAACAATTTGACAACTAGAAATGCTATAACAGCAAAAAGCGTGTTCCCTACAATACGAAAATGCATGCAAAAAAAAGATGAAACATGATGACAGGCATGCAAACACTGTCTCATTACATTAGTTAACAGTGTAGCCTACATTTAGAAAATAGGAATTTTCATACACACAGGTGCCAAGGCTGTTTTGCCTAAATTAACAGAATTAATTTAACTGGACCGGTGTAGCAGGGTTAGGTTATCTGGATCATGTTAACGTTAGCTGGTTTAAATGAACAGGATTAGGTTAGCTGGGTTAATATAACTGGTTTAAGCTAACAGGGTTAAGTTGGCTGATTTAATATAGCTGGTTTAAATTAACTAGGTTAAACAAGCTGGGTTAAGTTAGCTCTGTTAGATTAGCAATATTAAGTTGTCTAGGTTTAAGTTATCTGTGCATTTAGTTGACTCCTCATAATAACTGCTAACTGATACTGATCGCTGTTAGCTAATAGCGTCAGGTGTTTGGAGACAGTTATTGATTGATGCTAGCCCTGCCCCCGGTAGCTAACTACAGCTGTAGGTTAGCTGCTGTGAAACTCACCGAGTCCCGCAGTGTGGCATCCCAAACCCCCCCTGCTGTCCTCCTCACTTCCAGACATCTCGCTTCACAAGCACATCTGAAACGACACAATTAATAACGGTATTAAAAAACAAAACATGCCCCTGACGGCGCTGTTTGTGCTTTAACGTAATGTAAGTTAGCTCTCTATACGGGCTTGGTGAAGTCGGGCTTCCCATTCAACAACAAAAACAAACGCTTCATGCTCATCAGTAACTGCTGCATTACGCAAACAGTTTAGTCAGTACAGTCGGTCGGTAACGTTACTCATGCGATGACAGCGAACATCATTTTTATCTTCATAAACAAGTTTTTTTGCCCGGCAGAAGGGGACAGTAGCAAAAGCTAAGGCTAAAGCTAAAGCTAACTGGGCTGTCAATCAAGTAGCTACTGCTACTGCTAACAGACACAGATCCGGAGCCTTCAAATGTGAATCCTGTCAAAAATAAAACATATTTCAACTTCACACATTTAACTCGCTCCCGTCAGGCTTGAATGCTGGCAGTGCGAGTGTGCGCTGTCACACGCAGCGGGGTTTATGCGCGCCTATGTGTGAGTGTGACCTAAAGCAGGCAGTCAGAAGTTCTTATCAGCATTATATTTTCGCTGTTTATGAGGACAGCTGGACCCAGTGTGGAGTTTAATGGCAGCTGGCTAGCGAACTTACTCACAGGTCAGTCGGAGGTCCAGAGCACACACGCGCGCTGCTGTGAGATTGTTTCAGGTGAGAATGTAGTTGTCAAACGTGGTAGTCAAATAGCAAACTTTCGAAAAAAACAAACAGCTATTAAACGATCTAGAGCTCTGCAGCCGTCGTCCACTCTACCCCCGGTTCGTTTTCTCCAGCGTCGTCAGTGACCACAAGCTAACATCCTCAAACACAAAGAGATCAGGGGGTAGACATCCCATAATAATCCTGAGCACTCACCCCCCCAACACACACACACACACACACACACACACAGACTCGGCACAACACTCAGCAACGTACAGACCATAATAGTCACTCTCCCCACACACACACACACACACACACACACACACACACACACATATACCACATACACACTCCTCCCTTCCTCTGACCCTGCCCCCATAGCAACCATGTTACTATGGAAACACCCCCCCACCCACCCTCTTTCCCTAGCATCCCATAATAGTCATGCAGGCCGCTGACATCCCATAATAAACACAACTCCTAAAAGAGAGGTTGGGGGGGGGCAGAAAAACACCAGTCACATGGTCTCCAGGGAAACTCCAGGCCCAGGGACAGACCATAATAATCTGCGGTGGCGGTTTGTCCACCTGGCTGCTTCTATTGCACCCCACGAGTGACTAAATGCCCGCTGCCCCGTCAACCAAGCAAGAAACGTCCCACTCAGCTAGCAGGTCTGTGGTGAAAAGGGCTTTCAGTTCCCCAGTGCTGCTCTCAGGATGGGAGTTGGAGACTAATTGCCCCAAGAGGGGCATAAGCTGGTCTTTGGGGGATAACAGAATGAAACAGCCTGAGACAAACTCCAGCATGGACACTGAGTGACTATATTATTATGATTAAATCTCACACTGTGAGTGTTGTCTGTAGCCAAAGAACTGGACACATAACTTTTGGAGCCTAAACAAGGGGCGTGACCAGCTTGTCTTTGGGGCAAGAGAGCAGAGTTGCGGACAAACCAAGCCTAAGATAAACTTGACTACAGAGAAGGAGTTACTAGTCGTCAATATTATTATTAAATCTTATACAATGAGTGCTGTATCTGACTCTAAGTAAGCTAGTACAAACAATCAAATACAAACTCTCTGTGACTATGTTATTATTATTTAGTATTATTAAGTCATGCTCAGTGTGCCCTGTATGTTGTCTTTCTATAGAACATTTAAAAGTCAACATGTTATCTGAATCCTGCATGGGTGAAGAACACTATGTATATACAACGTATATACAACGTATAATATGTATATAAAAACACTATGTATAAATGTGACAGTACTTTATGCATAATAACACATTATATTTTGTTACAGAATCTGATCACAGCCTTTAGTGAAGTCTATGGACAAGGACTGGATGTGTTGTACATTTGTTTATATCTGACTAAATGCAATGACTGCAAGACAGACAACAAGCTTAAGACTAGACTATATCACTCATCTTGGAAGATTAATTCTTTCTTTAGCACCATTTTTCATTCCTGAAACAGATTATGACTAGGATAAGAAGCCCGTAACGTGAAGTGTATCAATATTTGTTGAAACGAAGACCTGAAGGTTTCTATGCCTGTCTGCATTAGAAAATTTCCAGAGCAGTGATATCTCACTGATTTATTACAATATGTCAAAGAATGAATATTATAGTTGTCAATTTGGATAATTTTAATGAGACTGTCGTTGGCATTAAACTGGTTGCATTTATTGTCAGATGAAAGATATTCTTTCCTACAGTCCTACTGTGTGCTCAAACTTCAGTTCTGAAGGACCAAAGCCTAGCACAGTTTATTCATTAACATACATAAATACATCCACTAAATCTAGTTTAAGTTAATGAAGATGAGTGGAATCATATGTTGAATCACCAAAATGTGGTGGAATTTAGCCCCCCTGGACTGATGATGGACAGCCCTGATTTAAGTTTAAATCATGCGATGACTTAAAAACCTAAAAGTTTGATGATGCTTTGACATAACACATCAACTGCAATAACTATCATTGATGACAAATCATGTCTATAGATATGTGTTATGGAATATGGTTACTGATGACCGATTATGAACAACTGGTTATGAACAATAATGATACATTGTGGTTTATGTATTATAGGTCATGACTTATGTATTATTGATTTTAGGTTTAGCTTTGTGCATTGTGGTTTATGGATTATGTATGGGTTATACATTTTGAGTTGTAGGTTATGTATTGTAGGATTTAGGTTTGCTCTCTCCTTACTATAGTGCTGAACACACTACACTGAAGTTTTATGCTCCTTCGCCATAATTCCTGCTGTCTGTCCACCAGTCAACATGCAACTGCAATTAAGGCACATGCCTACATCCCACCGACCTACACACACACACACACACACACACACACACACACACACACACACACACACACACAATCCTCTTCCTCTCAGAAGAGATCAGTCTCCATGGAGACTTAGGGGTGGGGGCGGTTGGGCATTGGACACCAATCAGGGCTGGAGATAGGGAGGTGGTGTCATGCTGTAACCCCCCCCCAACACACACACACACACACACACACACACACACACACACACACATACATCCCATAATACTCACTGCATGCTCAGAGAAAGCCAGACACTCACAAACTGCTTCACTACCTACAGAGGTAGCAGAGATAACTCACAGTCTGCTTCCCTCCACACATACACACATGCTAGTGTGGATTCCTGTCTTTGTGTGTTTGTTTACATGTCCTCCTGTATGACTGTAGCTGAATGCTGCTGTGCTATACCTTAACAGAAACAATTAGATCATCTTCTGTCTCTTTTCTGCAGTTTGCAGTTAAAAAGGATTTTCCCTCAAAGTGAACAGCCACATAACTAAAAAAAATTCCATAATCCAAAATAAAGCCCTGCAACTGACTGGTGACCTGTCCAGGATGTTTCATGTCTTTCATCCAAGGAGTGTTGGGACAGCCTCCAGCTCTCCCGGTGACCAAGAAGGATAAGCAGCTTTGAAAATGTGTGTGCATGTGTGGTCACCATAAAGTGTTAACCCTTGACTGGTGTTCATGTTTTTGTTACTCAGTGGGCCATAACAGTGTATGTAAATAAAAAACAAACAAAAAAAAACATGTTTAAAATAGCACAAGTGGTCAGTGTAACATTCACCTTTAGCAGCTGCAACCAGTCAGCAACCTGTCCATGTTGTCCAGCCTCACACACTCACACACTCACACACACACGCACACACACACACACACGCACACTCACACACTCAGACACACACAAAATAACAGCAGGCCATATAGGAGGAGAACAAAGTGAACAGACACAGCACTCCACTTACTTTTATTCCCCATGCATTCACCCCAACCCCATATGTGTAACACAAATGTGTAGGGGGTGTTTAGTGTGAACTCATTGAAAATGTGTTATTTTATATGTTCTTCTCAGAAAATGAGCAAAACCCAAGGAATCTGAGGTTGAAATAATAATTTTTTTTTCTTTTGGTAAATAATAAAAATGGGTTCCACAGACCATAACACCACACAACGGTTAAGGCAGTATCACACAGCAGTATCAAGTACCACAGGGGGAATGACGACACCAAGTGGCAAGATGTGAGTGAAGCCCAATGTAAGAATGTGTATTAGTATAAAGATGTACAACACTGGCTCTTTAGCTCACTGAAGAATTATTGCCTTTCCTGCTAAACAGAAGACTGAAGCTAGAAAATTTGTTCTTCCTGATGACAATATGCTGGGCGGCAGGAGCTACACAGGAGGGATTTCATTTTCACCCAGGTACACCCAGCATAGGCCTTAAAGTTATTTAAAATGTCTCTAATGGTTATGTCTGGATTAGAGAAACCGACAGGCTAATCCTAGGGTTTAACGTGTTAAACATATACTATGTACAGTGTGATTGACATTCACATACGCTACTCAGAAACAACTCCCAAAAAACCAAATGCAATTAGCATCAATTAGTGTTTTGCTGGGAGCATAAAACAGGCTATGGGGCACTGGGTGTAAAAGGACAGGGTGCGAGGCACGTTATTTACGAGAGAGGAGGAGACGACAGAGGGAGGAGGAGACGAAAGGCGCCGGACATGACACTAGGCCACACATCGTCATGGTGTTGCCGGGGGAGACGGAGGAAGACGTCACTGGGTAGGATGTCGGAACACAAAGAGAGATGGAGAGGAGAGGAAAGATGGAAAGAGTGACAAAGAATATAAAGGAAAAGAGTGGGGAAAATGAGGAGGCACGGACAAGGAGACAGCAGCACAGGAAAGTGTAGATGTTTATCATTTTCACAGGTGGTGGAGGAGCCAGAGAGACAGAGACTCTGCAACACTCTGTAACTCCACAACAGAAAGAAGTGGACTGTGTTTGGAATAGTTCATTCGTTAATTTGGTCACTATTTACAAATTATCAGTAAAACAACACTACAAAATAGCTGACAAACGTTATAATGCACTATTTATGAAAAAGAGTGATTTCAAATGCAGCTTTGGTCTGTGCTTGGAATGGTTCACTTGTTAATTCTTTCACTATTCACTACTTTATTAAACACACATACCTTGTATTTACACTCTTTCTCCATTTCATTAGGTTCAATTATAGGTGCACTTTGTAGTTTTACAGTTACATGCTATAGAACTATGGGAGTGAAATCCAGCCAAAAAAATTATAATCAAAACAATAAACTGTAATTGCAAACCTCTTTTTGCCATTTCTTTTTCCAAACATCTATGCAAATAGCTTGCCATTAGGAAAATAAATTGACTACATTTGCAATTTCATATAAGCCTGAGTCATTTGTAACAAAAATAAAAAATGCATTGAAAATGGCTATTTTATTCATTTAATTTTAGTCATTATTCTGGTATTTTATGGCCATTCCTAAAATGGAAAAGCTAATAGAGAAAAGAAAACCAAGCTTCACTTGGGCTTTTCTTTACTAAAGAACCTATGAAAAAACATGAGGTATAACAGATGAACTACTGTCTTTAGGTAGTATTTTAAAACTCCAGCAGCGCTGCTATGCCTGATCCACCAGTACCAGCACAACACACACTAACACGCCACCACCACGTCAGGGCAGTGCTGACAATGATCCACCACTGAAATAATACCTGCTCCACGGTGGTCCCTGAAGAACAGGGTAGAGAAATAGAACAAGTATGCAGAGAAACAAAAGAACTACAGTCTGCAGAACTACAAAGTGCACATATATGGTAAGGGTACCTGATACAATGGACAATGAGGGAAGGAAGAAGAAGGTATACTTAATGAAGTGGCCGGTCTGTGTAATGTTTGCTATATAGTGAACTGACTGGGGAATTAATACAGTTTAATGGAAAAATGTTACACTGAGAATTTAAACAACATTACACAGTGGCAGACACACTATGTACTGTATTATTTCTTTAAGAGGGAGTGGTTTCAAACACATACGTGGAGTGAGTAGCATGTTCAATATATTTAAGTTTTTATTCAGTCAAAGTGTCGAGAGTACCACAAACATTTTTTGTACTGCTTGATGCCTTGAACCTAATTACATCTATCTTCTTTCTTATGTTTCCAAGTCCATCCATAAATAATGCAAAAACAAAAAACAAAAAACAACACAAGCGGCAAACTCATCTTGTTTTAAATGTTCAACTATAATCCTCAGTGTTGGGGTCCTACTCTAGCACCCCACAACACCCCCCAACCTCTAGAGGTGATTTATTTTCCGCAGTTCCAATATTTGTTGGCACTGTGGTTGCCCTCTTGTCTAAATGTCATCCCTTCTTTTAAGACAATGCAGAGGGGTAAAGGATGAGGGAGCAGGGGGGAGTGTGGTAAAGGGGGAGGTGGACACTCGTAAAACGAGTAACAAAGTTTGGGAAAATTAAACATTAGGTAAGGCGTGTTCACTAGGGTGGGTTTTGGGTCGGGGTTGCAGCGCTCTTCCTCTCTTGCATTGTATCTATCAGGTTATTTATTGTGGAAGCCCGTATTTCTTTCTCACACTCTTACACTCTGTGGCTTTTTTACGCACAACCATTTTGTGAGGGCTGCAGGATTTAAGGGCAACATTTTCTGACACTGCCTTCACTGACACTAGGTAACAAACACACACACACACACACACACACACACACACACACACACACACACACACACAGGCAGGAGAGAGCTATTGTGATATGTATTGTGACCATGTACTGGACTGTACTTGGACTACCCACTGTTTCACCTTCAAATACAAACAAATGTAAAATGTATTCAAGTAGGAGACTCCCTCGATCTTTCACACACACACACACACGCACGCACGTACGCACGCACGCACACACACACACACACACACACACACACAATCCCAAACTAAATATTTCACCAGTTACCTTACATCTCATTTGAAGCTACCTTTCAATAAGGCTTGACGATAACAGCAAAAATTACAATTATACAAATAAATAGATGTATATATGAATTTTAAACTCAAACAAAAAAATTAATGATTATCTTTAAAAAAAATTCACTTGTCAAGCAACATACAACAGAAAATATCCTGTATATCACAGGTGAGAATGAAACCAGCTTGACTGTTAGCTAACAGGCTAAAAGAATCTGGTTTTACCATCTTTGGCTTGAAATTAAAATATGCATTCAAAATAATAACAGTGGTTAAAATGTCCCAAGTTCCCTTCCTCTGTAATTTCCTTGGACAAACAGATACAGCCTAATATGAAAAGGATTTGATTTCCTGAAGGCAATGAAATAGTTAGCTGGCTGGCTTTCTGTTGAATACCTGGCAGTTGTCAGCTAATAACTTGAAAAAGCTGCTAACATTATTAAACAACTCATTATTAACACAACAAGGAAAACCTACTGATACATCTGAAGCAAATGTGCGTGTCCTAATCACCAATTATGATTTGCATTATAAGTAGTGACTCCTCATTTATAACATAAAACACTATGAGATATGACACTATCACATGAACGTGTGCATTTATGGAGAATTTAGCATTTGTCCGTCCACATGACACTGCAGTGTTACAAACTTCAATAGATAGGGCTACTAATGTACTCCATCTGAGTGGCTTAATACCCCAATATTACATTTTTTTCCAGAACCTCAACAAACTGTTATTTTTGTCATTTTTCCATTGTCCAACATTTCAACTAGAAAACTAGTCTCTAAATTTCCAGGATGTGTGGAACTCTGATATGGATTATTCTAAAGAATTCTTACTTAGACTTGGAAAAATGCAAAAAATTAAGTATATTTTCACAAGTTGAAATTTAGAGGTTATGGTTTGGTACAGAAAGTCCCCTATAAATGATGATTTTGTATTCAGCTTATTAATATAGCTTATTACTATCTCAATTAGTGTTTTGGGTTTTTAATAAATCATGACATGATCAAAGGTCTTGTAAGTATCAAAGACCTGAATACTTTATTTTTTATTTTTAATAGTTGTTTCCGTGGAAATGCATGTTGTACTAATATGGCGTGCATTGTAATCATAACATATAACAATATAATTGTTATATGGTATCTTGTGCATATTGCCGTAACTGGAATTTTGAAGGATTTAAATCTCCTGCAAAACAGACCTTTTTCATAACTAGAGTGATCTTTTTTTTCATTTGAGAATAGTATTTCTTTGTAAATATTTTACTTCTTTGTTATTATCACATTATTTAAAATGTAGTAAAAAAATAGTAAAGAACAAAAGTATCACAGTGCATTTTTTTCCAACATCATCCATAGTAGTTGCACGTTTTCATGTGTAAATACACGTGTCACACCCATTCAGCTAGAAGACTTCATTACGGCCTCTCACACATACACATACAAGAGGAAGATGTAATTGCATTTATTCAGGTTATGAATTGAGTCACCCTCTCTCTTGGATCCTAACACACACACACACACACACACACACACACACACACACACACACACACACACACACACAGAGTTATAACACTTATCTTAAAGGTGAGGTCACACACTGTGTTCTATGCTAACAATGATAATGAGGCAAACTCATCTCTCCATGTCATTCTTAATGTACTACAACCTGACCCATTACCCCTCCTATGTCCCCATTCCTCCATCCCTCCCTCTCTCCCTGCATCCAGGCCTCCTTTATAACCCCTCTCCCAACACTCCATCTACATTCAGTCTTTCTGACTTCACTGGACTTTCTTCTTTCTGGAGAATGGACTGAAATATTCATTTTCATTTTTTTTTCCAGAAAGGACACATACTGTCCTTCTTTAAGGAAATAACAGTAATTATGAGAATATAACACTAGGGATGTGATAAAGAGATATACACCCTATTTTTTTAAAGATTCTGGTAAAATCAGCAATAATCTTTGTGTAAAGTCATTATTCTCACAAATGATCATGAATCACAATGCTGTAAGATGACTGGTGGTCAAGGTGGGGTTAAGAGATTGTAATTCTACTGAACATACATCTGTGTGGGCTGTCTTTAAAAAGTAACTCTGTTGGATGTAATTCTGCATGGATGGTCAGTGTGCCTCGTCTGGACTGGTAAGACTCTTCCCTCATCTTATTCATCATTGATTTCACTGGTCGTTTTAAATGAACCAATTATCTTCACACCGGAGACTTGTGGTAAAGTTTGGGTAGATTTTGATGTAATTCTTTGTGCTGATTCTATTGCTCTGAGGGTCCTGTAAATACCATGCTGCTAAAAATTAAACTTTCCACTGGACTTTTCTCATATTATTGGTGCTGAGGCTTAGACATGGAAACAAGACCTTTTTTAAATAAACACCTGTGTATTTTAACCCCTCAACAATCTAAGGGCCTGTATATGAGCCCACACTTCAGTTCCTCACTCCAGTAACTACATAGTTTACATAATAGCCCATGTACATAGTTATTACTGAGCAATTCATAGTACTTACAGAGTAATATACCATGAACTTAGTAACTGAATAATAAGCCTAAAAATTTAAGAGGTTAACATCTTATAACTCATACATGTTGGTCTTTTTCAGCAGATATGAGGGGATAATCCCCAACACCAAAGCTAACAGGGTGAGAGGGGACAAGGAACGACCACACCTCGGTCCACACACCCAAACCACACAGCAGACAGACAGACAGACAGAAGGACAGGCAGTCTGATGCCAACGGTCTCCTCTGTGAAACACACGGGACGACTCCTCCTGCTGTTGCTATGGGCAACCCACCTCTCCATGGCGACCAACTGGCTGTAAGTTGGCGTGCATGGATGGGTTAGTTTGTAATGCTATAACCTGTAAAAGATGGTGACATCTTTTTCCTTCTCACGCACCCGCTGCTCCTCTCTCTTTGTCTTTCTTAACTCTTAAAATGCTCCCTCTCTCTCTACCATGCCTTGATCATTGTTTCCTCCTCCTATTCAACCCTTGTCCTCTTGTCTGTTCTCTTTCTTCATGGTAACGACTTACTGCATTCTTTCTCTCTTTCTGTAGTTCTCTGGCCCGGCTGCCACGTTCTCGTCCGATATCGGGCGATGGGCCATGTGGGCGTCTGAGGGGACTTTCAGCTGGACAGGTGGGGGTGTGCCGGGCACGGGGGGAGGTCATGGAGTCCGTGAGGAAAGCTGCAGAGATGGTCATTGAGGAGGTGAGAGTGATCACTAAACCTAAAACATCTTAAAATGTTTCATATAATTGTTTGAGTTTGATTACAATTCTTTGAGCAATCAAGTAATCCATACAAGATCTGGAAATTATTCGGTAGACTTCACAGATGTTCACAGATTCTTCATGCAGTGTCCCACTGTGCACCCGGTCACTGATTAGCAGATGTAAAGTACCAGTCAGAAGTTCTGACAAATCTAAATTGAATGTGTCTAATATTAAAGACATTTTAATCTAAAAGGCTTAGGCTTAAATGCTTGAAACTGCTTTCTAACACAGATGTAAAATGTAAAGCCAATGTTTATATATGAATTCATCTGCAAAACAAAAACACTGAATGTATTTTTTTTTCATCCGACAAGTAGTTTTCAACAGTCTCAGCATAGGAGAACTGCTTTAAATAATCCAAAGCATAAGAGTTTAGATTTGTTTTGCTCGTCGCATAATTCTGTAGACTATTTCACAATAAGATGCTTTTGGTATGTTACAGTCAGAGGAATAAAATCTGAATACATGAGGAAGCCCCTTTTCTAATCATCTCTCTCCCTATTTGTCCATTTGGTAGTGTCAGCACCAGTTCAGGAACCGTCGCTGGAACTGTTCCACCACACCTCGTGGCATTAATATGTTTGGCCGGGTGATGAACCAAGGTCAGAAATTTCCAGTCTTTTGTTCTGGCTAGATACTCCTTAGAATCACTTTTGCAAATCACATATTAACAAACCCTACACTCTCAGAAAAAAAGGTACAACACTGTCACTATGGTGGTACCCTCAGAGGTACATCTTAGTACCTTTAGTCAGGGAACATAATTGTACCATAATCCATTGTAATTATACTTTCTAAGGTTCCACACACCTCATCTTGTCTCCAGGCTTTTTGTTAAATGGTTTTGTTTTAATACATTAGTTTATACAATGATACAAATGTCTACTTTTCCACCAAGATATACTTATTTAAGGTACACAGTTGGACCTTAAAACCACTATTGCACCTTTGAGGGTACACTTACATTGTTTATACCTTGATGAACGAATCATGCACCTGCATGGTACCTTTATTTCTAACCGTGTATGCTAACAATGCATTTTGCCAAAAAGCATCAGTGTCAGTACTGTGAACCAGGTCTACATTCATGAACAATTTTGGCAGTAAACTAAGGTCAGAAAAGACAGTCTCCACCAGCACTAAGTGTGACTGGTGTGATACTGACTGTGTGTGACACTGAGGGTTGTGTGCTGTCCACAGGAACACGGGAGGCAGCTTTCGTCCATGCTCTGTCTTCTGCGGCGGTAGCAGTGGCAGTAACAAGGGGCTGCAGCCGGGGGGAACTGGAGAGGTGTGGCTGTGACCGGAAAGTTAGAGGGGTTAGTCCAGAAGGTTGGTCAAACAGAAAAAAAATCCTCCTCACTCAAACTCATGAAGCAAAAATATCTCATGTTAGAGAGTGAGTGAACGAGCTGCTGGCACGCCCTCTTCACTACAACTTTTATTTATACTGTGGACCAGATGTCATTTCACCTCTCCTCCTCACCAAAACTACACAATACTAACATTTAAAATATCGTTGCTGTCGGAACAAAACCTCGTATCTCCATTTTTGTTGAAAAATCATTAAGATTTTCTGAAAGAAAGATTGTCTAAGAACCGCATTTAAGGACATTGAAAGCTTTAGTCCATCCTCTGCCCCCCAAATGTAAGGTTTGTAGAGACAGACAGGAAACAGACATAAAGGACTTTACAGTCCCTTATGTATAAGTCCTTGTAAAGGACCTTGCGATTTTTGGATTTGAGAGGATGGCCAGGGAGGGCACTAGACCGCGTAAGTTAAGTTTTTTAATGCTTACTGTGCCACTGACCTTCGTTCGTATTCTCTCATTTTTTTGTAAAATCTTTCAGCTCAATGAATATGAGTATCAGCATCACAAACGTAACCCTCTCTCTCTCTTTCTCTCTCTCTCTCTCTCTGTGCAGGGTTCCAGTGGTCTGGCTGTTCAGATAACCTGTCCTACGGTGTGGCGTTCTCGCAGACATTCGTGGATGAGCCGGAGCGGGCGAAAGGCACGTCATCAGGCCGACCACTGATGAACATCCACAATAACGAAGCAGGGCGCAAAGTAAAGTAACTATCCATCAAAACATCCCTTTGTTTTTCACTCAGGTTCCATTTTCATCTGTTGCTCTCTGTCTCTCATCCTCCCTTCCAGGCCATCCTCCACAACATGCAGGTAGAGTGCAAGTGTCACGGTGTGTCCGGCTCCTGTGAGCTCAGGACCTGCTGGAAGGTCATGCCCCCATTTCGACGGGTTGGTGCTGTGCTGAAGGAGCGCTTCGATGGAGCCACAGAGGTACACGCCCCACCACCTTACCCTGATTGGCCCCTACATCTCATAAACCTCCTGACTAGGGTTGTAATTTCCAAATGAAGCCAGAACCACACTAACTAGAACAAATCAGATTGTGTACCGAATAAACAGGGTAGAATACTTAAGGTTTAAGATCATGTGTATATATTATGCACAATTTGTCATCCAGCTTGTCCTCCATTCATTAATGGGCCATTTTAAACACAGCAGTGACATTGACATGCCAGTGGGTGTAGTGCTGGAACAAGTGTATCAGGTAATGCAGTGTTGCTAGGATGTTTACATGTCAGTTACTCAGAAATATCCAGGCCTGTGGTCACACCTCTCTCTGGTTGTTGTAAGGTGCGTCTGTCACGGGTGGGCTCTCGCACAGCTCTGCTGCCAAAGGACCCCCAGGTGAAGCCACCAGCTGCGCGTGATCTTGTGTACTTAGCCGCCTCACCAGATTTCTGCCGCCTAGACCCTGAAAACGGCATCCCGGGGACAGCTGGCCGCCGCTGCAATGGTGAGGCCAGTAAACTGCACTAACTGAAAGTAGTCACTGTATGAAATAACAAAAAAATATGAGTTCTGAGTAGACCTGATCTGATTGGCTTAGCCACAGCATGATCTAATTATCATAGAAAAGCGCAAACCTATGGCACTGATTCTATAATTAGATCAGTAAACAACTGGATGATAAATGACAGCCTTCAATTATGGAATGGAAATGGAAGTGCATATTTAATAACTATTTCAGACAAAGGGGACTGAAACTTCAGGACCACAGCTTTCTTTGTGGCAACCCCCACCCCTTGAAATGGAATGCTAGGTATGCTTGCTGCTAACACAGTCTAGTGACTGTAGGGTGACTCTTCTTCTTTCTTTTTCTTTTTTGGCCTGCAGGTACATCGCGGCTGGCGCCGGATGGTTGTGAGCTGGTGTGCTGTGGGCCAGGTTTCCGGGCTGGAAGAGCCGAGGTGATCCAGCGCTGCTCCTGCAAGTTTTCCTGGTGCTGCTCAGTCCGGTGCCAACAGTGCAAAAACACTGTGCTCATTCACACCTGCAAAGAGTGACCTATACAATTAAGCCTGCCTTAACTTTTCATGGTGAACAGATCCTTCCTCCAGAACCCAACATCAGTATCCGACTTTTCCTACTCTCCTACAATTTACTAACACTAGGCAGAGCACAGGAGAGGCGCATAATATGATCCCTACACTTTCTATTTATGCTGTTCTCATGTTTGTGGTTCTGGTACCTGTGCACAGGCTCATAAACAACAAAAAGTCCAGTTCTGCTTACAGTAAACTCTCCAACTGATCCACCCGCACCCGCACATGCACACAAAGCTAACTTGATCAGACAAAGCTTTAAGGCGGAATTTAACCTTGGAATAACTTTCTTTATGGAGATTTAGTACATAGTTTTACCAGTTTAGACTAGTGCACTTTGCATATAAGTATTTATAATTCCATATCACTGTTACTGATTGCCTCTCTCCTCTCTTATTTATTTGAATTCCTATTCTGCTTGTGTGTGAATCTACATTTCTGATCAATCTGTGTTGTACCAACATGTCCTGCTGCACACAAGTTGAGTCATTCTATTCTTGCTGCTATATTCTCTGACTGTCTGGTAAAAATAAACTGGTTTACACACCAAATGCTGAACTAATCCACTGCAGTATGCATGGTGTATGACTTGTAATATGCAACACATTCATAGAATACATTACAAAAGTATTGCAGTACTGATTAGATGTTCATAATTAGAATAAAAATCTCAGCTTTTGTGTCAGATGCACCACTTTTATTACAAATATAGTGAAATTAAAACACCACAGAGCTGGACTAAGAAAAGGCCATATTGGAGACCTCTATATTTTGTTGGTAAAATGGTTATTCAAAACAGCACATTTCAAACTGTTACATTAGCAGTAAATCACAAAATATATCTATCAAAAGTGAAACAAAAAAAACAAACAAAAAATAAAAAAAACACAACAAAAACAACTCAAGTTTCAAAGCACATTACTACTAAATGTATTAACCCCAAAAAGAAATGAAGACTTTTAAAGGAATATTCCAGCATCTTTCAATCTAGTCACTATCTGCTAAATATGTAGCATATCACTGCTTTCCAGGGACGACAACATATTTATCTGTATTTAAAAGAAAAGGACTGAAAACCTGTTGACTTGAAACACATTTAATAAAACCCAACGGGCAGTTGCTGTGTTTCGTCACTACCCGTTTATGCAAAGCACATTTTTACAGAATACGTTCATGAATTCTTCAAAGCCATTTGTAAATTAAGCTGTAAATATGTATAATCCATCTTTTAGACATGTGACTAGTTTTCCGAAGGGAAGATCCTGTGGTAATAGTTTACCAACATAGTGGTAAACTAACACTGCTGTGTGCCGACTGTGGCTTTTACAAGAAGTGAAATTTGAGTCGGTGGGTTTTCTGTACAGTAAAATAAGTCAACATTATTATCCCTGGTAATTGATAACATATCTGTTAAATAGAGATTAGAATGAAAAATGCTGGAACATTTCTTCAATACAGTACAGCATAAAAGCCCCAGTCACAAGCTTCTGCACCCTGCTGACTGCATGAATGGTGGCTTTCAATCAGCACCAACACTTACTATTACATATTGTTGATATAATTATAGCTGATCCTGGGTCAGCTGTACACTGCTTTGAAGATATACAGCTCCTGAATGTGGCTTTAAAAACAATATTTTTGTAAAAATGCAGTTCTTTATACAACCTGCAGGGGAACAACATCCAGAGCTCCACAAGCGAAGTAAGAATCCAGGTGGAGGATCTACAGGTTTTCTTTCAATAATAAGATCCTCTTTGCACCTCTGGACAAAAGCTCTTAAAATTACACAAAATGATGTAAATATTTTATGGAAAGAGTAAGTGTGTGTAAGTCTTAAGCAAACTCTGGCTGACCACAATTAAACAACAAGAGTAACTGCCTAATAGAAATCTCTTTAGTGGCCATCTAAATAAGGGTAAGAGGCATCTTTCACTTTTTGGAATGTTTTTCTTACAGATTTAAGACTGTAAGACAAAGAGCACAGTACTGGTCAACTTAAGATAATTAAAAAGCATTTATATTTTTTCAAGGGCAAATGCGAAACATTTATTCTAGCCAATGTTTGGCTTTGTCAAGTCTTGCAGAATGAGAACCGAAAGCCTGTTTTGTTGCTCAGTGATGAGCTGCCAGTCTGCAGCTGAAGGAGATTCAGATATACAATATACAGTCCCACTTAAAGTGCTCCCATTTTTCACAAGCATTTATTTCCTAGCTTGGATCAGAAGAGCTGCTGATTCAAGTTTTTCTTTGACATTGTGTAAGATTTTGAAGGCACTGTGCAATTTTGTTTTTTAATTTCTAAAACACTGTTTTGCCCATCTCCCACTCTTTTTCACATTTTCATTTTCTTTGCTGTTCCCATTTTTAACTAAACTTTTTAAGTCTCATAGGTAAACCCTCCCATCCCATAATCCCTTACTGTGCTGTTCCCTCTCCCTCTCTTTCTCTGAGGTGTGGGTCCCTCAACCCCTGTCATCCTCTACAGCAGAGTACAGCGCTTCTTCGGTTTGGTCTCTGGAGGCTCCAGTGCTGCCAGTATGGCCTCGTCAAACACATTCTTCAGTCCTCTCTGAGAGAGAGCATGAGTGACAGAGAGAAAAAAAAGAAATGCAAAGTTAAATATCGCAAGCACCTCTTACCAACAAAAAATATTCAAACCATAATCAGGTGTTAAGTGTGGTAATAAATGAAGTTTCACTGGGAATTGGGTGACCCCAAACATCCCTTCATAACCACAGTTTTAATCACTACCAGATGTTAGGAAAACACCGCCTGCTTTAGCCCCTTGCAAAATCCATTTTCCTCCTACCAGATTACATTACTGATAAATGTATCAACGGGACTGCATCCATTTCCATATTTGCACAGAGGCAACAAGTTCTGAGAAGACATGCACAATTATTGGCTGAATCCTGTTCCAGTGAATATGAATAGGAAAAGAAATATTCAGAACTCATCATTTCTTTTCTACTTGTTCCATGCAAGTAATTTGATGGTGACATACTTCTGCCAGCACTAACTGACAGTCAGTTTTCTGAAATAGGTTGACTCAGCTAATGTAAGTCATTAGCCACGTTTACATGCAGCCTTATAATCCCTTACTAATCCGACTAATAGCTCAATCGGAATAGAACACGTCCATGTAAACACCTCAATCGGAATAGACTAATCCGATTGAGGCCATTCGGAATACAATTTCTATCCGATTGAACGAGGTGGGTAAACCTCTAAATAATCCGTTAAATAGAAGAATAATATCCGTGTAAACGCCTGAATCCGATTACAGTCCAGTCGGATCGTGTAAGTATATTCTGCGCATGCGCGGCGCGTCATAGCGAAAGGTTCATACCGTTCAACATGGCGGAGCAGAAGCTGATTCTGCAGAGGAGACGAGGTTCATACTCTGAGCTTTAAAAGACGGCGGCGGGACGGACGGCCAGCGTATGTGTCTCAGAGCACGACGTGTTCCTCTATAAGTGCATGTGAAGGCCGTTTTTCTGAGTCTGACATCAGTTTAAAGCCATTAAAGACACAAGCGCGCCGACTGGACCTCACGTGATGTTCGCTGTCATGGTAACGTTTACTCTCAGGGCTGCTCCACGCATGCGCGTCATTTTGCATCGGCTCACTTTTTGCGAGCAGGATTTTCATCAGACTGTTGAGCAGAGTGAGAATAAACACCTCAGTCTGAGTCTGTAATCTGATTGCATTCAATCGGATTGGCAAAAATCTTTGCATGTAAACACAGCCAGTGTCCACTAGTTAACACAAAACACAAGTTCTCTTCTCATCCTTTAAGTTTCATACATAATTCATATTTTAGATTCTTTAACTCATGAAGCAGGAAAATCCATCAAAAATCTGCAAAGACCGAGTTACATCAAAGGTACCTGCTTACAAGGCTTACTAACTAACAGAAGTGGATGGCAGCAAAGCCATTTTTTAAACGCTTAACCATGAACAGTTAGTCCAGGCAACTAATCGTTTTCTTTTTGCAAGAATAAAGTCTAAAGTGTAAATATTTTTGTAAGGTAAAACAAATGAAATAAATAAAAAAAATTTAAATAGAAGCTAATAAAGGCTATTTTTATTTAACATAAAATTTATCATTTTGCTTTGCAGTGACGCTGCCACTTTATATTTCCACTTTTTGGCACCCTCTGAACAGATGAGACCATTTTAAACTTGAAATGGGGAGACAGATACACAGTTCTCTGTTAATTGTTTGTTAAACATGAACTGAGTAGTGAAGTGATAACATGGTTTGTTGCTTGTGGTTCTAAAATTAAAAACCTCCACAAATGTGTGAAATTATTCATTTTCTGACATGATATGAGGTGCCTTCAGATAAGCCATTTAAGTAAATACATCAGACTGGATAAATTGCAACACAGGACTGTTACAGATTCTGTGCTGGTCCATGTTCATGTACATCAATGAAATAGGATTTTTATTTTGTGCAACATATTCTTGAATTAAAGAACACTATAAAAACAACAATGCACTACACTGCAAGAAGCCAATGACTTAGGCCAGTGCCTTCTAAGAGGATGTACACCAAATGGCCAATGTGCATGTGGACACCCCTCCTTATTATTGAGTTCAAATGTTTCAGACACACTCATGGCAAACAGGTGTATAAAAATCAAGCACATAGCCATGCAATCTCCACAGACAAACAGTAGCAATAGAATGGGTCATACTGAAGAAGTCAGTTACTTTAAATATGGCACATAGGACCTTTGCCACATATCATTTTGTGAAATCTCTGCATTGTTAGATCTTCCATGGTCAACTGTAAGCCCAGCTACGAAGCAGCAGACCACGGAATTTCACAAAGTGGGGCGCTCAAGTGCTGAAGTGTGCAGCACGTAAAAATCACAAGTTTCTGATGGATTCTGGAGCAGTCTAAACGTGTTCTTTGGAGGGATGCATCGTGCATGAATGCTCTGGCATTCTGATGGATGAATCTAGGTTTAGCGCATACCAGGAGAACGCTACCTACCAAAATGCACAGTGGCAATTGAAAACTTCAGTGGAGGGATAAACAGCCCCAGACTATTTTCAGGGTTTGTACTTCCAGTGAAGGGTAATGTTAACGCTATAACATTAAAACTCATTTTAGACATTTTGACACTTTTGGCCACAATTTGGAGAATGCCATTTCTTGTTCCAGCATAACTGCACCCCTATGCACAAAGCGACAATAAAGAGGTTTGATGAATTTGGTGGGGAAGAACTCCAGTGGCCTGCACAGACCCCTGACCTCAACCCCACTGAACACCTTTGGGATGAACCTGAAAACTGATTGTGAGCCAGGCTCTCTCATCTCACATCAGACCTCACAAATGCTCTTTTGACTGACTGGGCACAAATTCCTACATACATGTTCCAACATCTTGTGGAAAGCCTTCTGAGACAAGTAAAGGCTGTTATAGTTGCACAGCAGTGTCAAACTCCACATTATTGCCCACTGTTTTGGAATAGGATGTAAGGTGTCCGCACGTTTGGTCATGTGTCAAATAAAAGGGTTGGTTTTGGTTAGAACTCGCAGTGTGACACAGAAATGAGTGATGAGATATCTGTGTCGTGCTTAAAGTACAGCCTTTACCTGGGTGAGAGCAGAGCACTCCACATATTTGACAGCTCTGAGGTCTCTGGCCAGCTTGTCGCCGCTCTCGAGCGAAATAGGACGCTGTTTGTTCTTGGCTAGTTTCTCCACTGTATTACTGTCATCTCTCAGATCCACCTGGGTGCCCACCAGCAGGAATGGAGTACGAGGACAGTGATGGGAAATCTCTGGCACCCACTGGGGGGGAAAAAACAGGGAAACCTTGATCAACTCTCATTAACTTACTTTCAAAGAGCACGGCTGCAGCTAATGATTATTAGTATAGTCAATTAATTTACTATCATTTATCCATTATCAATTAATTGAACCACTAGGAGCACCAAGGTTTCCTCTCACTCTGCCTCGTCACAGCGCTACCATCAGTCAAAGTTCTGTTTGTGCAACACATCCTTTTACTTCTTTCATGGTGCAACAAAATAACAAGCCACATCAGCCCCAGTGCTTCCTGCAGTGTCTGCAAGAGCTGTGTCTGCAGGATTATGTGCATGATGCATTACAAGAACATTACAGAGCACTAAAGCATGCTTTTCTTTTATTAATAAAAAAATATATATCATTGAGAACTAATTAACTTTGTCAGCCCTAAGCAACAAGCTTGGATTAGCTGAGTAATGAAGGCACTTTAGAAAAAAAAATTAGCTGATAAGAAAATCAAACCATAAAAAAGGAAAGCACAGTCATGGTCATGGTCTTTTTGGCATTAGTAGGCCTAATAAGTTAATGTTGCTCACTTTATTCATGTTCAGTTACAGCTAGTATTTAGTTTGGTCCATTGTTGTCTGCTCTAGTGACACACATTCTTTTGTACTTTTGTCAACTGCAATTGATGTTTAAAGATTTTGGTGTCTCTGTTTATGCTGCAACACTGATGAGAAGCGGGAAATACCACAGCACTATATTTGTGGTACAGATTCAAATGTTTCCTGTTCACACAGGAAGTCTGGTGTCTGGAATTGAGCTACAGTGTAGAGAAACCCAGAAAAAGAGTGTTGGGACATTTTGGTCAAGAAAAAAATCTTTTCAAAGTTGTCAAACTTACAAGACACACAGTGCTGTGAGAAAGTATTTCCCCTTCCTAATTTACTTCATTTTTGAAAGTTTCAGATCATTTGATATTAGACAAAGATAATTCAAGTAAACACAAAACACTGTTTTTAAATGATGATTTCTGGCCCTTTGTGATGTGAAACAAAGTCACTGAAATCCACCAGTCTGGAAAGGGTTACAAAGCCATTTCTAACGCTCTGGGACCACAGCGAGAGCCATTATCCACAAATGGGGAAAACTTGGAGCAAGTGAACCTTCCTTGGAGTGGCTGGCTTACGAAAACTTTCACTAAAAGCGCATCAATGATTAATCCAGGAGGTCACAAAAAGAACATAAAAGCTTTTCGCACATTTACCAAAAAACAACTGGATGACCCCCAAGACTTATCGGATAATATTCTGTGGGCTGATGAGTCAAAGGTGAAACTTTTTCTTTAGGAAGACATGGGTCTCATTACATCTGGTGTAAAGCTAACACCACATTTCACCATAACAACATAATGCCAACAGTCAAACATGGCAAGGGTAGTGTAATGGTCTGAGGCTGCTTTATTTCTGTAGGACCTGGACGACTTGTTATAACTGATGGAACCATGAATTCTGCCCTCTATCAAAAAAACCTGAAGGAGAATGCACTTCCATCAGTTTTTGACCTAAACTTTAAGCAATTGTGTTATGCAGTAGGGCACTGATCTGAAGCACACAAGACAGTCCACCTATGAAAGGTTTTGGAGTGGCTGAGTTCTAACTTAAATCTGTTGTAGTAAGACCTTAAAACGGGAAGTTCATGCTCAAAAATCCTCTAATAGCTGAATTAATACAATTCTGCAAAGAGGAGTGGGCCAAAAAGTCATCCAAAGCAATGTAAAAGATCCATTGCAAGTTATCACAAATGTCCCACTGCAGTTGTTACTGCCAGGAGTGGAACAACCAGTTATTAGGTTTAGGAGGCAATTACTTTTGTTCGTGGGTGATAAAGGTTTTATTAAATACCTTTATCTTCAATAAATGCAATGATCAATTAAAAGTAGTATTTTGTTTTTACCCATTTTGTCTTTGGGGTATTCTGAAATGTTTACATGTGGCAAATTAGCAAAGATAGAATAAATAAAGTGGCAAATGATTTTTCACAGCACTGTATTTAATACAAAAAAAATAGTGAATGCATTTAAGTATTTAAATCTATTTACGTTTCAATTTGTGCCCACAACCAGATATTCAACGGTCCATTTTGGGGCAGAGGGGTGATGGGAGGATAGTGGGGGCATACAGTGTGACTACATTTAATAGACTTTATATGACTTTCATTATTTTATATCCAGTTAAATGTGATATTTTTCCCCACGGGGAGATGATGTACACACATATTGTTTATACACGTTATCAGATACTGACTGTATGACCAAGCTACTGCTTGGACATATCAATAGTAAACTATTAAAATGTGAGGTCTTTGTGAAGGCCTTCATTAAATTAATATAAACGTGTTTTACACGGTGGCTGACAAAACCCTATACATAGTACAGTTAAAATGTGCTGTGAACTTAAATTATTTCCTGGCTTTATCAACATTATTACACCTGAATTTCATAAATGCACTGCAAATACAGAAAACACATGCAACTTCAGAAATGCTGCAAAGCCAGTCACAACACAACAGAAATATTTCTGGAAGACTCTGGAATTTTTGTGATGGTAAATCACTGACGGAGGTTGATAAGACAACAGAGACTCATGTTACAGTAAGTTCACAGTAAGCTTGGCTGGCTAGTTAGCTGTACTACAGTAGTTTGCATTACTAGCTTAACTTTTACAGTTACACTCTCCAACTAATTCTGATCAACATACAGTGATATTAGTTATCTGTTCAAATGAAAGTTAACTTACTATTACTGGTGAAAATTTATGCTGCACAAAATTTTCAAACATCTCTGGACACCTAAAATAAAAACTGAAATACAAGAACATCTGGGCACCTTACTCTACACTAATTTGAGTCGAATTTCAATGAGAAATAATGGGTTTCAGATTCTGCAGACATCCATAATTTCCTTCAATCAACCTTTTAGTTATTAACTGCAATTCAATATTTTAGAAGGTCAGTTACACAATTACAAAACACTCAAACCTTTGAGCAGTACATATGTTATTCACTCTAAACTTTTGCCCCACTTCGGTGAACCAGGTAAAACAGGTGATGCTGGACAGCTGCACTGAAATAAACATGAGATTTTTGTCTAAAATAGTATCAATTGAATTACCAAAGATGAAAGGGCCAAACCCAGACCGACTTTACCAACAGCCCCTGCAGCTACAGTGGCATTTTTGCCAGCATATGGAAAGAAAAAGGACAAAAAGTACATGGGGAAAGAACTAACCTTCTCTTTGACGTTTTCGAAAGAGGAGGGCGAGACAACAGAGAAGCAGACAAGGAAAACATCTGTCTGAGGGTAGCTGAGTGGCCGCAGTCTGTCATAATCTTCCTGACCTTAAAGAGACACGCAGAAAACTGCTTATATTTACAGCCTTAGAGTTCATCACCAGAGAGGCAGAAAGCACTGCACAAAAACTCTGTGTTACATGAGCTGACTTACCTGCTGTGTCGAAAAGACCCAGTGTGTAGGGTTCACCTCCAATCATAACAGTGACTGCATAATTATCAAACACCTGACAAACAAAAAGAAACAAATAAATATTGGATTTTCACATTATTTTAAAGGCAGTCATCCAGTTCAGGACTTTTCTGAATAACCCTAAATAACCAAAGAGTGCCTGAATGTTAAGAACTATTTATATATATATATATATATATATTTTAAAAAAACTTGTACTAAGAGTATTGTTATGAATGTAAATCTCATGCTTCAGCTCAAAAACTACTCTACCTAGAACTTCTAAGTTGTAAAAATACTTCAAACCTGATCACTACTCTCACTCTCAGTGTTGTGCGTCAAATACACAGATTATATGGACTAAACTTATGAAGCAGTGATGGCTGAAATCACAACAAACCTGCATCATCATAAGGCACTTTTTAAGTAGCTATATATAAACTTACTCATTCTGTGCAGGCCTATACTGAAAAAAAAAATCATGCATAATTATTATACAGTCATGGCCAAAAGTGTTGGCACCCCTGAAATTTTCCAGAAAATGAATTATTTCTCCCAGAAAATTATTGCACTTACACGTTGTTATACACATGTTTATTTCCTTTGTGTGTATTGGAACAACACACAAAACAGAGGAAAAAAAGCCAAAACTGATATAATTTCACGCAAAACTCCAAAAATGGGCCGGACAAAATTATTGGCACCCTCAGCTTAACATTTGGTTGCACACCCTTTGGAAAAAATAACTGAAATCAATCTCTTCCTATAACCATCAACAAGCTTCTTACACCTCTCAACTGGAATTTTGAACCACTCTTCTTTTGCAAACTGCTCCAGGTCTCTCATATTTGAAGGGTGCCTTCTCCCAAAAGCAATTTTAAGATCTCTCCACAGGTGTTAAATAGGATTTTGATCCGGATTCATTGCTGGCTACTTCAGAACTCTCCAATGCTTCGTTTCCATCCATTTCTAGGTGCTTTCTGAAGTATGTTTGGGGTCATTGTCCTGCTACAAGACCCATGACCTAGGACGCAAACCCAGCTTTATGACACTGGGCCCTACAATGCAACCCAAAATCCTTTGGTAATCTTCAGATTTCATGATGCCTTGCACACAATCAAGGCAGCAAATTAACCCCAAAACATCTTTGAACCTCCACCATATTTGACTGCAGGTACTGTGTGCCTGTATTTTTAGGCTTCACTCCCTTTTTCGGTAAAGAGTAAATGATTTCCCAGAAGGATTTTGGCTTACTCATGTACATTTTGGCAAACTGCAGTCTAGCTTTTTTATGCCTCTGTATCAGCAGTGGGGTCCTCCTGGGTCTCCTGCCATAGCGTTTCATTTCATTCAAAGTCTACCGATAGTTCGCGGTGACACTGATGCACCCTGAGCCTGCAGGACAGCTTGAATTCTTTGGAACTTAATTGGGGCTGCTTATCCACCATCCAGACTATCCTGCGTTGCAACCTTTCTTCAATTTTTTCTTTCGTCCACGTCCAGGGAGATTAGCTACAGTGCCATGGGTTGTAAACTTCTTGATTATGTTGTGCACCGTGGACAAGGGAACATCAAGATCTCTGGAGGTGGACTTGTAACCTTGAGATTGTTGATACTTTTCCACAATTTTGGTTCTCAAGTCCTCAGACAGTTCTCGTTTCTTTCTGTTCTCCATGCTTAGTGTGGCACACACAGACACACAACGCAAAGATTGAGTCAACTTCTCTCCTTTTTATCTGGTTTCAGGTGTGATTTTTATATTGCCTACACCTGTTACCTGCCACAGGTCAGTTTAAACGAGCATCACATGCTTGAAACAAAGCCCACACTTTTTTTTTTTACCCACAATTTTGAAAAGGTGCCAATAATTTTGTCCAGCCCATTTTTGGAGTTTTGTGTGAATTTATGTCAAATTTGCCTTTTTCCTCTGCTTTTTTGTGTTGTTCCAATACACACAATGGAAATAAACATTTGTAATTGCAAAAATTTTCTGGGAAAAACAAATTTCGGGGTGCCAACACTTTCAGCCATGACTGTATATACACACACATTATATAGAGAGAGCGAGAGCGAGAGAGAGATACTGTATGTCCTTGTTCAGCCTTACAATGCACAAAAATGTCCTTGCAGTTATGAGCTAACAGCTTTTTATAAGAAGCCATTGGTATTTCATCAATTAATAGTTAGACTTATGTTTACACAGCAAGAAAGTCTGTCCTTGTGGCATATCCAGTCACAGGCACACTATTATAATAACAACTCAATGTTTCCATTATTGCATTAGATATCAAACACCTCTATCAAACATTGCATTATATCCACATCGTACAGCCCTGTTTTACTGAGCCATTATAAATTCATCATGATGCATTTTATGACCCGATATAGTAAATATTATTTTGAATATTAAATAAGACAGAGCACGAATAAGAGCCTCTCAAAGCCTTTCAGCTCGTCTCTTACCGTGGGAACATATTCTGAAGGAAATTTGTTGGTCGTGTAGGAGATGAGGAGGCAGGTTTTCCCAACAGCTCCATCCCCAACCACCACACATTTTATTGTCTGCATCTACAGGGGCAGGAGGAAAGAAAAAAAGCATTTTCTTCATCCATAACTTTCTACTTCGCCAATCATTTTTAACTAATTATCTAATAATAATTTGTTACTCGGCCCAAACATTCAGCCAGACTGTCCACAGGTCTGACAAGTCACAGCAAAACACAGTGGAAAAATTTGATGATGTACAGGTTCAGTGACCACAACCTAGTCACTGAAACTGGCTGCTGCAGACAGATTTCCTGCCTGGACACAACACTTAGTGTGTCTAAGCATACTGTAAATAAAAATTTGTCATTTACATGAAAATGCTCACGTATATAAATCAAAATCACTGATTGAGTGCTGAAAGAGAAAAACTGGCCATTCAGGCAGAGATTTAGCTTCTAGCCAAAGTCTAAGGTCAATCTAAATGACAAACAGTAAGAAAAGACAACTTACAACTGATAATATTTTTGTTGTTGACTGTTGCAAATACCTTACTTCCTATAATTCTGTTTCTATTTTTGTTTCCACTTCTTTCCCCTACTTATGTATACACGATTGCTTTAGTGATAATGAACCTTATAACATTTATGTGAACAGAACACAGAGAAAAAAGAAGTAGAGATGAAGACTGACAGAAAGAAACAGAAAGAGAAACAGGAAGACAAAGAAAAGCAGAAACATAAGGAGAAAGAAAAAGAGAAAAAGGTAGAAAGACAGGAGAGACTGTGAGAGAAAGAGAAGAGTGAAATAGAGAGGGGGCAGGCAGATGGAGAGGGAGACAGGGGGAGGGAAGGAAAGAGAGATATTGAGAAAAAACAAAGAAGACGTGAAAAGGGGAAGAGAAACAAAAAAAAAAGAGTGAGCAAGAGAGAGATGCACAGTGAGAAACAAAGAGAGAAAAGCAAAAAGAACAAAAAGAGTGAGAGAGATGGAGAGAGAAACAGAATAATGATAAAAAGACAAAGAATGAGAGTGCGTGAATGAAAGATGAAGAGAGACAGAAAAAAAGTAACAGAGAGAGAGAGAGAAACAGAAACAGAGCGGCAGGATGGGATAAGGCAAATCAGAGGAGAGAAAGAGAGAGAGGTGGGGGGCTGGTGGTGGCGGCGCGCCTTTACACTCCTTCAATGAATCAGTTTCACTCCTTCTTCAGCAGCAGTCACTTCCTCCCAAAGTAAAGGCCCCACCGGGACAGTTCAATCGGGTCAGGTCTGAGTAACTCCTCAAACAGGTCCAGTTTACTGAGCTCAGAGTTGTGGATATGGAGTGATGGACCACCACCACCACCACCTTCATCATCCTCACTAGTCTCTCTGCTGTACTGTTTACACCACAACCTTCAGTTTTCACACCAACTCTGAAGTGTCTGCGGTGTGTCAATAACTTTTTTCAAAACAGAGATGATTGTAAATGGCACAAGACAAACGAAAACTCCCCCTAAAATGAATAAATATATATTTTAAAGTTCTTTTAAACTGATCAAACCAACTCATAGTTGGGCACAAGACGTTGGCTAACGTTAGCCAGCGCTGAATGAGCCACTAAAGCAAAACTACAAAATAATGAAAGCCCACAATCAGCGACAGTGCAAAAAAAACTCATATGAATCTAAAGTTACTGACATAAATAACAATTTATAAACACATATATCAAAAGTAAAACACTCACTGCTCCTCTGCGCTACTAGGCGTTGGTTACGTCCGGATTCGGCTTCAGTTTCGCGCCCATCCAGCAGGGGGCGCTGTGAGCACATTGCACATCACTGCAGATAAAAAAAAAAGGCCACCCTAGCAAAATAAATTGGACAAAATACATAAAATACCTGAGATTTAAATCGATTCAACTTAATATAAAACAATGAGAGGGAATATTATAACCCTGTAAATCTCAGAAAATTGCAGCGATATGAGGTGAACTAGGAAGAGAGTCATACTATAATGGGCTGCTTTTCATAATAAAAGTCTTCTAAAAAAAAAAACAGTAGAAATACCTGCGCTCAGCAACTCTGAGAAATTGAGATATTTACTCTGGATGTTGCATGATCAATTCTTTTTTTGTTAAGAATGTTAAAACATTTCTATTAGGAGTGAAAATGAGCAGTGACATTTAAAATAAGAATCTCCTGACAACAGTGTTGACCAGTATAGTCTGTGTGATCAGTTGCTAAAATTTAAATACAAAAATTACATCTATAAATTATGTCATAGTGTGTAAATATATGTATGTATTTTATAGTAAGGGGAATGTAGCATTTGCTATTCTGTTTATGTTGTGTTATAAATCGTTGCCAGTGCTGGATGTAAATGTACTGCGGGACTTTTCATTGTGCGCTCGCAGCTGGTTTCGGGTGTCTGATTCACAGCCTGCTGTTCTGCTCTGCGGCCTTCTGTTTTTGTGTTTTGGAGTTTTATTCTCGATTCCTCGGCGTTGTTATTCCGCCTTACTCGGCTTTATGTTGTAAAATGTGTCCTCTGTAGGCGTGTCTTAGTGCTCATACTGCGTGGATAAATGTAAGTTAATAGCTGCTGATAGCCAGGCTGCAGACGTCGTAGTTTGACGTGCTTGTGCGTCTTTGTCGTTTTTAAAATCACACTTGGGAACAAAGCTAGTTAGCTAGGTGAACTAGCCAGGTCCGTCTCGCCAGAGCGCTGTAGGAAATCTGCTCTGCTAAGCGAGGCACGGCCGAGCTAAGCTAACTGCTGTGGGCTGACGCTTATAATGCAGGTGATGCCAACCTTGTAGCTGTTTGTTAGCAATAGCGTTAGCTTTAGCGAACTAGCCAGCTCCGTGTTCAGCCAGAGTCGCGCTAAATGTTCAGACCTACTGACCCAGCTCACTTCAACGCTCTCTGCCTCTTCATCCGCAACTGTAGAGGCTTTATCAAAGACTGAGAAGGCGTGACAGGGATATCTAGTAAACGTTTCGATTACTCATACTGTTTGTATCGATCAGAGCTCATTTGTGTGATCAAACTGCAATGACCCAGTTGCTGTTCTGTTACTGTGCGACTTAAATGCAAGACGCAGCTTCTTGATTACATTAAGTCGCTATTTCATGAACTGTTGCTCCAAACTGACGTCGTTGCGCTGAATTTTTTGTTTTTGCTTTACTTACTCGGGTTACATTAAACTGTTACTTTGTTGCATCAAACACACACTTAAGTACTACGATTTGCACTAAATATTTGCATTAAATACGTAGTTGCATTAGAAATATTAATTAGTTACGTAAAAAAACCTATCAGTTAACTTAAGTATCTATTTATTTTAGTTAAATAATTGCGCAAATTCAAAAGCAACGCAATGTTCCGCTATTTGGATGATGTTGATGACAGTCCATATATGATGTGAGTATAGCTTTCAGCTCTTTCTTATTCTCAGTCATAATTTTTGTAAGAAAAGTTGTTGCATCTCTGTTAACCTGAGTCATAAAGGGAGTTTGGTGGCTTTGTCTTCTCAGGGATCCATTTGCAGCACACAGACACCAGATGAGGAGCTTGTTTGGCCCCTTTGGCTTTGAGCCTTTTCCCCTTAACCCTCAGATCCAGTCTCCAAGAACACACCTGCAGGTAGGCATACTTGTCAGAAAACTGTCTGTTTGTTTCGGCCTGAGACGGAGAATACAGGCAATGTTTTACACTCTTTGGTGTTTAGAAAATGCAAGGCTTTTTATTTATATATATAGTTTTATATTTTATGTATATGTTGTAGTCAAACTCAATTGCACACACATGTAAAGTGCTTTATGTGTGTAATCTGTACAGATTGTTACACAACAGTGGTTTGAAGCAGAGGTGGACAGTATGCCAACAATATAATATTGTGATACTTGAAAGCAAAAAATGATCCAAAGAAATTGATGTTCATTCAGTATCTTGTTGTGATGGCATTAATATTGCTCAGTCTGAGTTTAAACTTTTCATGTGCGAAAGAATGGCAACCATTAGCTACGCTGTACTCTTCACGCCACTTAAATGAAATGGATGTATTTCTTGGACCATGTAGGTCTTTAATCATTTAGAGAAGACCTGACTTTCCCTCTCTCTGTTTTCTCTTTTTGTAGCCACAGGCTGGAGCCTTGACTCCCTTCGGCATGATGGGAATGGTATGCTCATGTTATTTTTCTTTCATTTTAACTGTACCAGTTAAGTATCCACAAATCTGTTTTTCAGTCAAAGTGAAAAGCATATACTCTGAGTTTGGAGGTGTAGGGGTTTGATGAGTGCTGCTCCTGTGTTGCAGGGCGGGGGCTTCATGGACATGTTTGGGATGATGAGTGAGATGATGGAGAACATGGTGAGTGTTGCCACAGCTCATTAGTGATCAGTGAAGCAGATGCACCATGAAATCCCAGAGGCCAAGGAAAGCTTATTTTCTACTCTTTAACATGCACTAAAATTGTATAAATGTTCCCAAAACACCAATCAGCTGTGTGGAGGTACTAGACATTTTATGCATGAAAGAGTTTTGAATGGCTTATTGTCTGGTTGTGCTGTGGATTTCTCAAACTGGTGGGATGACTGAGAGTTGGACTGTATCCCATTTACTACTAGTCCAGTCTTTCTCTCTTAACTGTATGTGTACTCTCACTCTTCACTTCATTAGAAACTCCAACTTTGAGGTCCACATACCTTGTAGGTCCACTATATAGGTGTACAATTAGTGACTGTTGCCCGTCTGTTGCATATTTTGTCAGTCATCCTCTAATCTACTGAGCATTGGACAGTTTCTGACCACAGGACCACCATGATATTATTTGGGTGGTGGGTCACAGAGTGTGTTTACATGCGCTTAATAATCTGGTAACTGCAAAAAAACCCTGATTTTATCAGTAATTCATTCAGCGCATTTACATGCACTGGGGTAATCAGATAATGGGACAACTCTGCATCTGCATGAGTAGGGCAGTAATCAGCTCTCTGCTTAGCAACCAACCCTTAAACTCACAGAATAAGATGTGATGTAAATGTAAAGTAAAGCTCAAGCTTCATGCAGTGGTTTTTATTAGTCACTGTACTGTAAAATATGAATATATACATAATCTAGAAGATAAATAATGTGTATATTCTTCATTTTATCAAACATGTAGTAGGTTTCGGTGTTGCTTCAAAAATGTTTTGTTGCACAGACTGAGAAAAACAAAAGAAATCGGAGTAAGTGTATACATTCGCTGAAAAATCTGATGACTGAGCTAAAATGTAGGTCTCTTAATGGATGTTTAGAAATGCAGCAAGGGCCTTAATCTAATCTGAATAATCTGAGTGTGCTGTTTTCATAACCACTTGAGTAATCAAATAATTGCCAAAGTCTGAAAATGATTGTGTTATTGATGTCCCTGTAAACACACAGATACAGTGATGTTGCTGGAGTTTTTACACAAATCAGTGTTCCAGCTAGGTTGAGAGTGGACCACCACCCAAAAATACCTAACCAAGAGTGGCTTTGTGATCAGAAATGGAACATTGATGTAGGCCTCATCAAATTGTGCATCAACAGATTAAAGTTAGAGGCTCTAACTGAACACCCAGAGGTTGTCGCTACAAGGCAGGGGTTTCTAATAAAGTGGAGGGGAGCGCACACAGTTTTGTCTTTGCAATTTTTTTATAGATGGGCTGGTTAATCCCGTTGTCACTATTATCCTTAACTATGCTGTGTCTGTGTTCATATGCTTCCTTGTGCATGATTATGCATGTGCTTCTATCTGCCTGAGTTATTATGTGATGCTCTTGGCTCCACCAGGACAGGATGTCTGGTACTCCGAGCTGTCAGACCTACTCCTCCTCCACAGTTATCTCCTACTCCTCCACTGATTCTGGAGCACCCAAAGTCTTCCAGCAGACCAGTGAAGTGCGCACCGCTCCTGGAGGGGTGAGACACAACACCTACACACATGTGCATAAATAAACATTCAACATAAATAAAACTCCACTCCTGGAGATATGTGGCACAACAAGCATACTCACAAACACATACCCGAACATATACACATTCTTATACACATTCACCAGCCCTGGGATCTGTCTCACAAAGCACGTTCAACTTAGACAGGTTTTTTGACTAAATTTCTGCTTTACAAAACCTTGATTTCATGTTGTTTCACAGACATCACAAAGAAAGGACAAGCAATGCAAAATGCCCAGTGGGGTCCTCCTCCATCAGAAGGTTGACTCTGATTAGTTAGATGTCTGGCCTGATTCGTCAAAGACCTGTTTTGCCATGGAAGGCCTAGTGAAAAGTGATCCAACATTGTGAGGCAGAAATCCAAGGTTTTAGATTAAACTAAGCTTGAGGTTAGCTGGGTAAAGTCTGGTTTACACTAGGGCTGCTTGATTATGGTAACAATCATAATCACAGTTGTTTTGGTCAGTATCCAAAGATCACAATGAGGTTACAGTTATTTAACATGATGACTCACTAATGATGCATCATGCATTTTTTTATCCTTTAAAAATGGTTTTAACAGATTGATTTTCAGATGATTAAACAAAATGCTGTTTGTCTTGTGCTTCATTGCCTTTGTGTAGCATAACATCTTCTTTTCTTACTCTAATCTCATTTTCTATTTATATGCTATGCTGACATAAACAAGGTGGCAACATGGTGCTAAAATGAAAACTTTTGTGTAAATGAAAATTTTTTTGTAAAAATGCAGTATGCTACCAATAATGCTACCAATAGCTAAGAAACTGAAATTGTGGTCCTGTCAACATTTCTCGCTGCCCTCCTGCTCGTACTCATAGTTCTTGCCACTGCTGTCCATCCTCATGTAATTTCCTTATGAAAATTGTGAAAACTGTAAGAATCTCTGCCTCTAAGTAGCACGGCAGCTACATGCTAGCATCCAAACAAGCATTTGAATGTAAGTCTACATCATTTAAGGTAGAACAGGAAATAAGAAGCTTCAGCGTTTTCTAATCTCTATTCACTGTACAAATTACATTCAGCTAACCAGGACTTAAGCTCTAGTTTACTACAGATATACACTTGGATAAATAGTTTGTCTTGTTGTGTTTTATACGTCAGTTTATTCATTAGCTCACAGTAACCAGCCCAAAACGCTACTGGCCCAACAGGAACTCTTCCAACTCTACTGATTACCCACTCTGGTGTTGCTACCATGTGACAATCTTGTATGGTATTTGTTTCTCGTCTTACTCCATGAAACCAAGTGTGTGCAAACAGCTGAATTAGTTTTTTTCCTGTTGACCGAAAGCTCTTTTTCCATCATCTTGGCTCGGGCTGAAATAAACATGCCACAGCCTTGCTGAGAGTGAGTTTGGGCTTTTAGTAAGGGGCAAAAGCACACTGCTGTAAAGAACAGGGGTGCACTGGATAGGTAACGCAGGACAAAACATGAGCATCAGTGCGAAACGGAATGCAGCACAATAATTGTTTTATCTTTATGATCTTGCTTTCGTAGTTGTCGGAAGGCGGGATCAGAATTGAAAATTGATCATTGAAAATAAAATTTGGTTAAATGCCCACTCTGTGAAAATAGTCACAATAATGCTGTCACAAATCGTGAAAGAATTCTTTGATTATGAGTTAAAATTGGTGGGCATTGAACATTCATTGTAACATGCTCTGTGGCAGCTGGTTTACTGCCTCTACGACCAAAGATAACCAGAGATTTCTGGCAGTGTCAGAAATTTTAGTCCAAAATTTTGCAATATAACTACTACTACGACATGCATCTAAAAACAACCAATAAGGAGCATCATGAAATGACACGTACATGTAAGAGAGGGAGAGAAAGATGATAAATTAAGCTAAAAACTTTTCATATAAGTGGTACAGCCCTCAGCTCACATATAGAGTGATGTGCAGTGAAATAGTGAATCTAGCTACCACATAGCAGCCTACTGCAACTCAATTTGGAGAATGAGTATTCCATGTAGCCCTTTCCCCCAGTATTCCATGTGTTCCATGTAGCCCTTTTCCTCCAGTATTCCTTGTAGCCCCCCGCCACAAAGTATGATGCCACTGCTATTCCAAGGGTTTTATTTGCTTGTATGACTTCCTTTTTTTGGCAAAAGAAAGCATATGCAAAATGTCATCGTTGTCTTGTAATGTGAATCTACCACCAGAAAACCTTTATTGTACAATCTGATATGCAGCATAACTGAATTTGCACAGTCTGACACAGTTTAGCCAATTTTTTATTTACATCATCTCACACAAGATGGCATGCAGTAATCGCAGAGTGTATAGCAGGCTTAAGCCATAAATCCTGACCGGCCTCATCCTTCCTGGTGAATACACACAAAAACAAGATGCATTATGGACATACATACGCACACCTTTTAAAACAGTGCTTTTAAAGGTGATTCTGTCACACATGTACATCCTTTATGACTACTTGTACTGTGTGTAGATCAGGGAGACGCGTCAGTCTCTCCGTGACAGTGAGAGTGGTATGGAGCGGATGTCCATTGGCCACCACATCGGTGACAGAGCCCATGTGATAGAACGCTCCAGAAACCGCCGCACGGGAGATCGGGAGGACAGACAGGATTTCATCAACCTGGAGGAGAGTGAGTGCAAATGTAGCCTTTATTCCTTACAGCAGTGCAATGCTGCAGGTGCGTTATCACTGAGGCTTAACACGTTTCCTGGCCAGATCATATGTAAATATGCTTTGGATTCCATTTACACTTTTGCTGCTTCTACGATATGACTAGATAAGATCCTCTTTTACTTCTTCTAAAAAGCATATCACGTTTCCATTTTACATTTACATTTGTGACATTTAGCTGATGCTCTTATGCTGAGCGACTTACCGAAGTGTTTTGTTGTCCACTCAAATGAATTCTAGCTAGTACAGATAGGTTAGAATCTAAATATAATTGAGTTAAGACACTGCCAGAAACAGAAGTCAGCACTGATACCTAGAAAGAAATACACAAATACACAGAGTACAAAATTAAGACACTGCATAAAAGCAGTAAAGGACATTTCAGTATGTGCTTGAATAAACCATTTAAATGCTTCACAAAGAGAAGTATCTTCAGACAGCGTTTGAAGACAGCACGAATCTGCTGTTCGAACGGCCAGTTGTTTGTGATTTTACTTTTTCTTTTCCTGTTGCAGTATGAATTGACAAACTTTGCTTGGATGCATTTATCAGCCCAGAGTGCAAGAAAGTAATTTGTTTAGGGATAACGTGTCTCTGTCTCCCTCTCTCAGGTGACGCAGCTGCATTTGATGAGGAATGGAGGAGGGGGGTGGGACGGTATGCGCCTCCTAATATCCGTGGGCTGGATTATGGGCGGGACCGCAGGATGGGAGCAGGGCAGCTGGCTTTGACCGCACCCCCAAACTCCTCCTCCCCAGCACCCCGTCACGAGTCGCCCCGACACCCCCCTCGTCCTCGTTACGACTGGTGAGGCGTAATTTCTGCTTATGTATTTTAATTAATTTATTATTTTTAATTTATCTCTGTTTTATATATCATTCTATTTTTTTTGTCTAGTAGATAGAACAGTGTGTAGAAATTTACACCAAGCTAATATCTTTATGATTTATTCATAAATATAATTTATTTTTCTTTCTCAGACTGACCCTCTTTCTATTCTTGTATTCATTCAGTCATTAACTGAATGAACTGAGTTTGTTATATCAGCGCTGGTTAATTTATTGGTTCTGATTTACAGGTGAAGGAGCTGAGCAGTAGGACCATGATCTACCTGACGCTGTGAAGGAGTGTTTTGGAGAACTGAACTGGACTGGACTGATATCCTGTATGAGCCACACGTTGACCTGCATCCTGGCATGAAGTGTGTATGTGCAAGTTAAAAAAGCTTAACTGCTGCAGTGATGTACAGAATTGAAACTTTCATGTGTTAGCTTCATGCCAGGGCTCAATTCCCAAAGCATACACACCAGCCTTCAATATATATTACCTGTAAGCGTAGTATGCATCAGTGGTTCAACTCCTCAGTCCCCTGTGACATTCTACACACACAATCTTAAAGTGAATCGAAGTTCATTCCCATGCTTCCAACACTTAAATATTAAAATATGTAATAATACACTACAGCACACCCCACACACACACACACACATACACACACACGCGTGCACTCACAGTAAAGTTCCTAAATGTTTGTGTTGTTGACACCATGGTAATATGTGGGTTGAATTGTACAATGTTGACTAATTAACCTTATTAACAAATAATAAAATCTTGTTAGTTAAGTGTCTCATCTTTAATGTTTAAAAACTTGGTTAGCTGCTTTTATTAATGAAGTTGCACTATAACTTTTTTGTTAAAATGGAAACAAGTAGCATTACTAAGTCAGGAGAAAACATTCTAAAATATGGTGTTTGTGTGCTGCTGCAAATCGCCCTGTAAATCTGAAATAATTATTTCAAAATCAAAATTTGCAGAAGGTTTATTCACACCACGTTAAACATCTCTGTATATTAATGTTACACATGTAGCCTTAAAAAGAAGGTTCAGTGACAATAGTAGACAATTCATTTGCATCCTTAGAAGACGAGTTCTCTTTAAAAAAAATCTTTCAATGTGCTTGCAATAATCAGATTCATACGCTCGGAGAACAGGTCCCAAGCACAACTGACATTACAAAATGTTCTTCCTCATGTTGTGTGCAATTACACATTTCCACCAGGGAATGGTAGTTTTATCATTGCTCCTGTCTGTTGCAGTAGAAACACAGGCTGCATAGCGATGACTTATGAGCTGTTTATCACTTACAGAGAAGTAAGAATACTTATAATACTGCACTTGTTCATAGTGCTGCTTGCCTCAGTGACTCAGCTTTTCACCATTATTTCCCTCTCTCCCTTGCTCTCCCAGGTGTGTGTTTGATTGCTTGCTCTGGTTAATTGGTTGTTTACACTCCATAGAAGCTGATAGTGTAAAAACGCCCGTCTGCCAATTGCTCTGCCAAATCATGCATATTAATTTATGTAGAATCTGCTTGTTTGCCAATTATGGGGAAACACTGTGATTATGCTAATCACTGTTCTGAGCCTCTCTGAGTTATGGGATGATGATGCAGACCAGCAAGAATTTAGTAAGTGTAATGTTTTAGTGATTGGGGGAAAAAATGACAGGATTTGTTCTGTAGCTCTGCTGAAATACGGTAATAGGCTGTGATTCAGCAGCAGCTTTAAAGTACGTATGAGTGCATTTCTGAGTCTTGTCTGGCTCACACTTGTTAAGTCATTTATTAATTAAAAAAATTCCAGTGCGTCCATCCAAAAGCAGGTGCAAAATTAGAGGAGCAATCATCTAAACATCAAGAGCTCATCCAGTATTGTGCTATCAGGACGTTTTATTTAAGTCCCAGTGTAACTCAAACATGAATTTGATATTGGATTATGATTTAAGATTATTACCCTTTTCATAAAACCATTTTACATTTAAACAGCAATTAAAGTGCAAAAAAAGAGTCTACTGTTTTAAACTATTCAGCAACTTCATATTCATGTTTGTCTTCCCTTCGCAGCTTCAGAGCAGGTATTAATGTTTGGATCTATTTTTGATTTAAAAGTTAGATAGGCCCAAGTCAATAACACTGTATCCTTTCATCTTTCTCTCTATTCCTCTTTTCTCTCCATCTCTCTGTCCAGCTGTTTACATGTGTGTGCAGGCTTGAACTATAGAAGTGCAGGTGATGGTAAAGAGAATCCTGCTTTGTCTGGAAATGGACAAAAGTACAGATGCTGTGACTATTTCAGTAACATACTTCTGACCACAAAGCTGGGCAGTGGGCAGGATCACAGGCCAAAACACAAACGTACTTTCCGCTCCAGGACAAAAAATTTCAAAGAATGAAAGAAATGGCTGCAGCATTATTGTCAGAGAAGCACGTATTTCAGCTTAGCATGTTGAACTTATTTCAACTTAATCTGAGATGACAAATCATGGTCACTTAATGATTTAGTACAGTAAGTGTATTACATTTATATTACATATTGATTCTTTAAAAATGAGATATTGCATGTTTTTAGAAATTAGTGTGCAAATGATAAAATACATTTTAAAGATCTTTATTAATGAATTTGCAAGACCTTAACTAAAGTGGAACTTTATTCATTCTTAATTATCAATTAAATGTATGTAAATGACTTAGAAACAGCTTCCAAAGACCTATCAAATTTAAAAGATCTATATTAATGAATTTCCAAGATTGTAACTAAAGTAGAAATCCATTCTTAATAACCACTGCTTTACCCTTAGTAAGTGCTAATAAATAATATTTACAGCTTATAAACTGTTAAAGAAGAACATTATTTCCCAAAGTAGACTTTTTTGCAAAATACAATGCAATCCTGCAGTTTACCAAAATGTTAACATGTTGGTTAACATTGGTCTGTGAATTCAGGTAAATATTTGCTGTTCATACTCTTTGATTGACATGCAACTTAGACATTTCAGTTATGCTTCTGACTGAAAGCTTTCAATTAACTAGCATTTAAACCATTACTCAAAGTTTATAACTAAATTACAGAAGACCTATAAATGATATGTTTCTGTTTATTAGGGCATCATTAATAGCTAGCGAACAGTTAGTACATTGTTACTGTACACTTAAGCTCTTTGGTGTCATCCAACATCAGTACCTGACCTCACTAATGCTCTTATGGCTAAATGCAATCAAATCCTCACAGCAATGTTCTAACATGTAGTGTAAAGTCTTCTCAGAGGAGTAGAGGCTGTTGCAAACGTCTTATTAGTACCTTTGACTTCAGAAGAAATGCTGTAGGAGCTGGAGTCTACAAACCTTTCGACATAAAGACGAATGTTAAATGCAGAGTGTAGTTAATGGATTGTGTCACAGTTACAGGAGTTACATGTGTTCAGAGCTTTTTCGACACACCTGATTTCCGATGTGACTAACACTGTGTTTAACTGGAATTAATGAGTGTGTGTTATGACTTGCAGAGTAGCTCAGGTGTGAATCAACCCGTATTATTAAAACCACTGGGGCGTTCACATCAGCAGCAAAGGAGGCAGGTTTGGGGTTTGGGTCCCTTGAGCATCAGGCGCTGCTGCAGGATTTCATGTCTAATTCTGGATAGAGCTGTAGGGCCTGATGTCTTCCTCCTGTAAATCCTGGATGTGCCATGTACTACTGCTCATTTTAAGGTCTGTAATGATAAAACAGCAGGTTTAAAGTCTGCAATGATGGTTAGAGGTAAAGTTTAAAGCGATAGTTTGATGAAATATAAAAGTTACATTTTTCTCCTTAAATCCAATGTAGTCAATCACCTAAGTCATGTTTGGTCTCCAGAATTAGCATTTTATGATTTGCACTGGTTAATGTAGCAAATAATGGAAGTTTGTGTACACTAATGAGCATTGTGCCAACTGCATGTCTAAATCATAACACCCTTGCCTCCAATTGCATGGAGTTGCTAAGCGATCACAGAGTTCAAGCTTCGAGACCACTACTGTTTTTAGCTGCGCAACATGCTTTACTGATTTGAATAGACTAGTCTGAGAGTCTGAGAAACCACAAAACCAAGTCTTTTTGTTATTACTTAACAACATGAGGTTATTTAGCCACACAAACTGCATATTGCTAATTGGTGGACTATGAGCTTCCGTCACTTGTTAGCTACATTAGCCTCATAGTTGCAGTGAACTAAAGGGAAAATTGTGTAAATTAGATTTTTGTCAAACCATTGCTTGTCTCAGCCTTACTTCTAATGCCCTTAAGCAGGATTTCTTGTGTCCATTTCCTATCAATGACAGCTCTCTTATGTTATTAAATAAAGTGGTGGTACAGTAAAGTGGAGCCATTTAACTATCAGTAAATGCCACTACTCTTTAGCTTGCTCTCCATTAATGATATAATGATAGAGGAGTACAGCATTCGTTTCAGCAGCAGAACACGTGAACAGTATAGCATGATGAAGGAAGAAGAAGTTGTGTTTGTATTTGAAATGGAGCAGTTGTCTGTTCCCACTGAATGAATCAGTCATTGAGGAAATGCAGATGCAGAGGGAGACAATGAAGAAAACCAGAGACTTTTCACTTCCGGTAGACCCTCAGAAAGTGTGGTCGTGTAACTTGTAAGCATGTGTAAATGTATGTCCTGTCTTAGAACATGAGTCATCCAACCAAGACTTTTTGTACCTGAAATGGACATGCATTTATGGCTTCAAAAGGTTTTTGTTTATTCTCCCTGTTAAAGTATCTTCAAAACTTTACAGGAGAAGGCAAAACCTTCCTTACTTTTAATATGTGTCAGTAATAATAATACTCCCCTTTTTTGTTCAAAAACCTAAATCACTCTTGAGTGAATGTTCATCTAACAGAATGGCAAATTATCATGACATCAGAATCACTAATGACATTTACATCTACATTCATGTGTAGTTATTTGATAGACATTCATAGCATGAACACCTTATAAAAATATAAATAATAGAAGACGTGATCAAAAGTACATGCAGAATCATAAAATCCTGTCTTTATCTTGATTGTACAGAAACGTAACTTTGGACGAAGAAGACATTCATAGTACAATAAGAGCACCTACCTTATTCACATTTACTTTTTATGAGTTGTTGCCCATTGGCAGAAATGCACGCACATAGACAGCATAGCATTGCGGAATACATGTGTGTGAATGAGAGGGAGGCAGGTGGAAGGGTGAAGATGCAAGGAGTAGAGGTCGTAAAGGTGGATGACTTCAAATATCTTGGGTCAACCATCCAGAGCAATGGACAGTGTAGAAAAGAGGTGAAGAAGAGGGTGCAGGCAGGATGGAGTGGGTGAAGATGGGTGTCAGTGCTGATGTGTGACAGAAGGATAGCAGCAAGAGTGAAAGGGAAGGTTTACAAGACAGTAGTGCGTCCTGCTATGATGTATGGTTTGGAGACTGTGGCTCTGTCTAAAAGACAGGAGGCTGAGCTGGAGGTGGCGGAGATGAAGATGCTGAGATTTTCGTAGGGAGTGACAAGGATGGACAAGATTAGAAATGAGCAGATCAGAGGGACAGTGAAGGTGGAGCAGTTTGGAGATAAAGCCAGAGAGGCCAGGTTGAGATGGTTTGGACATGTGTTGAGGAGGAATAGTGGATATATTGGGCAAAGAATGTTGGAGATGGAGCTGCCGGGCAGAAGGAGAAGAGGTAGACCTCAGAGAAGGTTTATGGATGTAGTGAAGGTGGACATGGAGATGGTTGGTGTGAAAGTAGAGGAGGCAATGGATAGGGCAAGATGGAGGCAGATGATCCGCTGTGGCGACCCCTAAAGGGAGCAGCCGAAAGAAGAAGAAGAAGACAGCATAGCATTGCTATGAAAAATTCATACATCAGGGTTGTCAAAGGGACAGTCTGGAGATATGTGTTTTAGTGTAGACTAACAGTAGTATCCTCTTTCTGCAGGCATCCTAGTGACCATTCCGTCCACAGAATCAAAATCGAAATCAATTTTATAAATATAACCAAATAAAATAACTTATCAGATTAAATCCTTTAAATCACAAGCAGATTTACTATATACCAGGGCTTATTTTTTAGTAATTACAGGGACTTCAGTGCAAACTAGCAAAACTATTCATAGGTTATAGAAATGTGTAGTAAAACTTTGGGCTCCTGAAAAGTTGAGCTACTAGTGATGAAGGCATGGACATGGTCAGCAACAGTACATAATTAGGCTGTGGCATTCAAGCAGTGATTTCTTAGCATTAACATCCCCAAATTGTGCCAAGAAAAAAATTCCCCACACCATTACACCTCCTCCACCAGCCTGGACAGATCACACAAGGCAGGTTTTCCATGGATTCATGCTGTTGGCATCACATTCTGATCCTACCATCTGTGTGTCAGAAGAA
Source organism: Pygocentrus nattereri (assembly GCF_015220715.1). NCBI lineage: Eukaryota > Metazoa > Chordata > Actinopteri > Characiformes > Serrasalmidae > Pygocentrus > Pygocentrus nattereri. Next base: position 29,058,379 of record NC_051213.1, on the reverse strand, counting down.
ATCAAGATATATAGGACAACGATACATTTTTCAAGCCTTCAGCTGTCCAGTTTTGGTGAACCTGTGCTCACTACAGCCTCAACTCTGTTCTTATCTGACAGAAGTGAAAGCTAATGTGGTCTTCTGCTGTCATAGCCCATCTGCCTCAAGGTTCAACATGTGCATTCTGAGATGCATTTCTGGTCACCACAATTGTACAGAGTCGTTATCTGAGTTACTGTAGTCTTTCTGTCAGCAAGTGAACTAGCCTGGCCATTCTCCACTGACCTTTCTCAGCAACAAGGCATTTCCATCCACACAATTGCCACTCACTCTGTTTTTCACTGCACTGCGGACACATGAATGGCTGATTTGATAACTGCATGAATGAATAGGTGTACAGGTGTTCCTGATAAGGTGTTAAGTGAGGATATAGTCCATCAATGTAACTGAAAAAAATGCATACTTCAACTGAGAGATGTCCCATCTATTTATCCTCACAGAATGTTGCATGTGTTGCATTAATCATTACTGAAATTACATAGACAAAACTCTCCTATGTTGGGTGAGTTAATACACACTCTAGTACATTGATATCACTTTGAAAGTTATGAAAGTGCTGCTGTGCTTGTTTGATTGCAACCAGTTTATGTATATAAATGGTGAATGTGTTTCTTAGTTCTTAGGGGAACTTGTGAGCCTTCTGGACACTAAAATATGGGGAAAGCAAAATAACTGTCAAAGGATCTGCAAGAAAAGGTAATTCAACTCAATTGAATTATCATAAATTAGGAAAAGCTTTTAAAAAGATGCAAATCTGCCAATCTGCACTGTTCGAAGTCTGATGAAGAAAGAAGGACCTGCAGCTACCAAACCAAAATCAGGTAGACCAAGAAAGATTTCTGAGACAACCACTAGGAAAATTGAGTGAGCTGCAAAGCAATGTCTATTCATACACAGGCATCTCTGAAGTGGTGTAGCTATTTCAGATTGTACAATAAGGAGTATACAGTATATTATATGTAGGCTTGTATATATTATATATCGGTTCATTACAAAGATAAAAGATCAAAAGACAAGAATATAACACAAAACATACATTGTAAAAAAGTATTTGTTGAAGCATGTATTAAAGTACTGTGCAATTTAATGGTAAAAAAAGTGAAATACATGTAAATAACCCATATATGTATTTTTTTTTTTTTTTTAACAGTTGTTATTTACAGAAATACATTTTACATTCACTAAAATAAATGACCACCTTTATTTATTTTATGGATATTTGCGTTCATTTTTAATGGTTGTTACTGTTATGATTATAGTAAAATACTGCATCTCTAGTGAACTAGTGAAACTGTTAAATTACAGTAAAATGCAGCATTTCTGAGAAATGAAAACTGTTATTTAACAGATTTTAAGATCTTTGAGAAAACATCCTTTTACTGTTAATTATCGGCTTTTGGCTGGCACACATGCTGCTGAACTTTGTACTGTTTTTTGCAGAATTTTTACCGCTTGTTTCAGCCTCTGCAGGGAACAAAGAAGGAGTTGATATCTGAGCTTCTGCTAGCCCACACACACAGTCTAGCCTTTTATACACTCTGACTGCTTCTCTTAATTCTCTCTGTATCATCTTTTTTTATCCTTTTTCCACTTTTATTGTATCTCCTTCCCTTTGCTTCTCTCTGTAAAATCATCACAAGCCATGAACAAGCTTGTCACAAATATTGTCAGATGAATAAAGCTCTAAGTGTGTGTGTGCTTTTATTCAGAGTGTTTGCATTTCCTCCCTCGCTCTCTTGTCTGTTTGAGGAACGATTTCCTTTTACAAGACAGGCTACAGCCTCGAACAAGCTGGGACGTACGTCTCTCCCCCCAAAAAAAACAGCGGCTTATTGAGCCATAAAACAGACAATGAACTCAATCATAAGACAATAAGGATTTTATAAAGGACGGTGAGAAAGCCAGAGCTGCATCTACAGTGTGGAGTGGAGCACAGTTAGACAGTTCTGAAATTACACACAGAAATACAACAGAGCATGCACTAAACACAACCCACATGTGCACAACGCAATGAGAAATCTCCGTCATTCAGTGAATCTCAGCAAAATAATAATAATACACTGGCTGTCTAACAAAATTGCTTGAATGTTTATTGAAATGATCACTGATACACCACAAAAACAAGACAGAGTCTAAACGATTGAATCAGGGTTGTACAGTCAAGGTGGGGCTGCATTGTTCTGTTTCAACCAAGCAGAAGTACTTAGTGTGTAATTCTACTTGTTTAATCAATTTTCAGTTCTCAGTCTACAATCGATGAATTGTATCAGGTGTGCTTCTGCTTGGTTGGAATAAAAACCAGCAGACAGCCACATTAGCTGTTTGCAGACAACACAACCCCTTCAAAGTCTTTGGCAACCCTGCTACCCTTATACACATGCATTAAACTTCATTTCATTCTAGAGGATAACGAGAGGCTGGAAAATGCTTACGTACAATTGAGTAATGTTTTAGGACATAAAACTACACAAACATTCTAAATAGAAAAACAACAAAATGTAATCAAGCCCTTTAAAAAGCATTTAAGTGTCTTTCTAATCATTGTGTTCAGGATTGTTACATAATTAAATCCAACTGTCTACTTGCTATATTGATGTTACATTATCATGTAATTACAACTATAGCACATACAGTTCTGCTAACAAGTCTACATTGCCCTTGGCTGAGTTTGTGAAATATTAACCTATTTTAGAAAATGTTAGTAAGTATTTTTACCTATATTATGACTAATACTGTAATAAAATAGTATAGTAGTGTACCCCCCCCAATGTATCACCACAAGCTGGCTGCCAGTCCAGTGCTTAGTTTGCTTGTCTATATGTGAGTTCTGTATTTTACTTGTCTTTGTCTGTTTTTACTTATACTTTATACTTTTTACTTATACTTTTTTGGCATGCAGTTGGAGTAAATAGACTCAATCCTAAAATGAAATAACTTGTCTACTTGTATGAGCAGGCTGGGGTCTAAATTAGTCCTCTGGCCTAAATCAGTACCTCGGGCCTAAATCCCTCAGGCCTAAATCAGTCTTCAGGCCTAAATCAGTCCTCTGATTGATTTATCAGTGCTCTTGCGTGGCTTTCTCTGGATAATCTTATGAGCTATTTGTCCCTATCCAGACACACGCAGCCAACATAGCAGATCCTGCACCACTACTCTCTGTGTTTCTCAATAATCCACGATTGGAAGCCAACTTTGACTGATTTGAGGGTGCTCAGCAAAAGAAGTGGCTTCTCTAGATACCCTGCTGTGCATTCCTGCTCAGACCTGTGCAGCTAATAAGGTGGATCCTGCATGGCTGTTTATGTGCTCTCTTAACAACCTGCCATCCTGAAGCAAAGTCCTTGCTATAACAAAGCCATCTGAGCATCTGTTATTCCATGCTGTGTTGATTCCCTTACAGGCACCATGTATCTGTCTATTTATTTATTCATTAATTTGTGCTTTACTTGGCCCTTCTGGACTAAATCTGGTGAGTAAATACTCATTATCTAACTCTCTAAGCTTCACAAACTCTCTGACTAGAGACTCATGGATTTATCAGAAAGATATTCACCCCATGCATCAACAAAAGCTTTATAACCCACAAACACAAGTGAAAACTGCTAATTTTACAGTCTTTGAAAGCTGTGAATGATGTTCTCACTAAGGGGAAGGTCTCCCAGTATCCCACTGCCAGAAACAATGATTATAACATCAACACCTGTATTTGGAAATTAAAAAGCATTATTTTACTGCTGCTATTGTTATTTGTGATTGTTGAGCCAAACCCAAGCCCTGTCCTAAATATAGCTGCACCACCAGTCTTTAAAAGTAGATCGGGGCCTAGACTGGTGCATTTAATGTGAGAAGTCTCCTCTCCTGAAAGGACATAATAAAGCTTAGGATTGTTGGATTGGATTGGATTGAATGAAAAATCAATACTCGACAATTTGATTACAGTTGAGGGCTACAATGAATATAGATCAGATCGAGTTGGTACAGGTGGCGGAGTAGAGATTTATGTTGAATCCAAACGGTTTGAGCAGTTAAAGTGAATATACCACAAAAGAAGCCATTTCTTCACTTGCTGATGGCTTACATAGTCTCAGTGAGTTCAAACTCAGAAAACACTTATACAAGCTACTTACCTAAGTGTTTTAGACTGTGGGGATATTATGTACATGCACGCTGACTTCTCTGTACTCTGCTGCTTTGAGTCTGTATATTACAGTTCTCAGAGCTCACTGTGCTGTACGCATCACTGTGTACTTTATGATCTACTGTCTTGGCTTTCTTTAAACCTAAGGAGACAGTAGCACTGTTATATCTTTATTTTCAAAGTTGCTTGTTAAACTACATTCTTATCTCTGTAACTTTCTTTCATATAGTAACAGCCGCTATGATTCTTGCTCCTCTAGAAGGCTGCTCTACAAGGTACCTCAGATTTGTTCGGAATTGGGCGGAAGCACTTTCTCCTATTTTGCGCCTTGGTGGAATAACCTTCACAACACACTACAACTAAATGATTTTGTCTCTATGAGTGAGTTTAAAGCTTTGATGAAGACTGTACAACTGAAGAGTACATTTGCTATTCCTAAGAGGATTCTGTGTTGAATTATGTATGTGTTGTCCTTCATCCATTTTGAACATGTTCTGTTTAAATTGTCGCAATTCTGTTTTGTTTTGCTCGATTTTAGAATTCTTGTAACTGGAAACTGTGTGCTGTCTTGGCCAGGTCTCGCTTGAAAAAGAGATTTTAATCTCAAGGGAATTCCTGGTCAAATAAAGGTTTAATAAATCAAAATTAAAAAGTAGGAGTAGTAGTAGTTATACATCAATTATAACAACAACAACAACAACAATAATAATAACAGTGCAAATTCATGAATTCATTTACAATTTAATGAATGAGCAAGAATCCTCAGCCTCACCCTCAAGAAGAATCCATTAAACTGCAAATTGATTGATTGATGGATTGATTGTTGGGCTAAGATGTAGACTGATTGATTGATGGATTGATTGATCAATGGATTAATTGATAGATGGATAGACAGATTCACTAATTAATTGATTGTAGTTTTCTCAAAATAGATGAATGCTTTTAAGTTTGTGGAAGCAGCTACACCTACTGTAAGTCTACGCACACACACAAACACACACACACACACACGCACAGAGCTAGAGTCAGTAGAGGGAGCGCGAGCAGTCAGAAGACAGACGTGGTGATAACGCACGCGCACTTCTTGGGCCGTTACTATGGTTACAACACAATGGAAGACGGGAGAGAGAGAGAGAGAGAGAGAGAGAGAGAGAGAGAGAGAGAGAGAGAGCTATGTTAGTTCTGATTCATCTATGTTTATGTCATGGTAATCTGTTTCTCTGGCTGTTTATTTGCTTTGCTGTGTTTATATTTGTGCAGACAGTCTCAGAGGCACAGATATCTGTGTTTTTTATTACTGCTGTTTTATTACTACAGTGTTGCATAATGTGAAGTCCAGTAAGCTCAAAACTGAACCTGACCTTTTCTTTCTTTATTGATAATTAATGATCTTGCAAATTGCTTATTTTCTGTTGTGTTATTTATTGTTTTTTGCTTCTTCTCTTTTGTTCATATTAGTTCTTTTGGCAATAATGTAACTGGTAACACTCATGCCAGCAAAACGCAGAGCTTCAATTCGGTTCAGCTTAATTGGCTTAATTGGCTGCTTTATGTGCAGAACTGCCCGTGCATACACACAGACACCAATGAGCAATACACACCAAAAACAGACAAACAAATCAGGACAGAGAAAAAATAACAAAAGAAAGTTTCTCTCTCTCAGTTCCCCTCTCTCTGTCTCTCAACCCCACTCTGTCTGTGCCTCTCTCTCTCAGTCTCACATTCTCTGTGTCTCTCTTTCTCAGTCTCACTCTCTTTTTCTGTGTGTGAGTGAACTCTGGCTGAGTTCAGTGTTTAGTGTGTTTAGCTGCAGTGAGTGTTCAGTTTCTTGTTTTAGCAAGTTGTTCGGTCCTCCAGAAACAGCAGCTTCAGTTTCTCTCCCCCAAAAACTCACTGCAGCGCCCCTCACTCTCCACTCTGTACTCTGCTCTTCCTCTCTCCTTCTCTCCATTTCCTCTCCTCCTCTTTCGTCCACAGTATGTAAATCACGCCCCCCTTTTCCACACACTCCCCTCCCAGGAATTCATGAAGAAAGAAGAAAAGAGACAGACAGAGAGAGAGAGAGAGAGAGAGAGAGAGAGAGAGAGAGAGAGAGAGAGAGAGAGATCACGAGTCGAGTCGTCTTGACAGAAAGAGGGAGGAGGAAAAAGAGAAAATATAGGGAATGAGAGCAAGAAGGTCTATCTACGAGAGGTAGAGACAGACAAGGAGAAAGAGACTGGTGAGAGTGCGCGAGTCGATCCGTCTTGACAGAGAGAGAGAGAGAGAGAGAGAGAGAGAGAGAGAGAGAGAGAGAGAGAGAGAGTGGGGTGTAGTGTTATGGGGGTGTAGTGTGTTACAGTGTAAAGGGGGTGGGGTGTGTGAGTGCATCATCAGTGTGTGTGTGTCCAGCTGCACTGTGTGTGTGTGTGTGTGTGTGTGTGTGTGTGTGTGTGTATATGTGTGTGTGCGCGCGCGCGGTTTGCAGTGGCGGAGCTGCAGGATGGGAAGCTGATCCACGGCGTCCAATGCATGCACGCGCTGCACGCGCGCGCGTGTGTCTGTGTGAGTGTGTGCGCGCGTGCGTGTGTGTGAGTGTGTGTGAGGGGGTCCTCCTGCAGGAAGAGAAGGAAGAAAAGAAGGAAAGGCTGCGTGTAGGTAAGAGCAGAGAGAGAAAATGGATGCTCCAGTCCCTCCTCCTCCTCCTCCTCCTCCTCTTTCTGCTGCTGCTGCTCTTTGTGTGTGTATGTGTTTTGTGCTCGCATGCTAGCGCCAAGCTAACGTTTTGTGCGCCATTCTGCTGCGATTCGGTTTCTTCTCCTCCCTCTCCTCCTCCTCCTCCTCCTTTCTTCTTCATGCTGAGAGAAGCGGTTGTGTAGCTCTGCTGCACGCGCGGCATTCAGCATGTATGCACGCGCAAGAATGCACAACCGGGCTATGTGCATGTGTGTGTATATGCGTGTGTGTGTGTGTGTGTGTGTTACAGACAAAGATATACATACGTGAGTCATGACATATACACACACAGATATATGAGATTGTGTACGTCATGTACAGTATATGTGTGTGTGTGTGTAACAGAGATACGTCATGGTTGGACTGTGTGTTACAGTCATAAATGTCATAGACTTAGTGTGTTACAGTTGTAGATGCATTGGGCTGTATATGTGTGTTACAGTAATATGTGTCTTTTGGGCCGTGTGTGTGTGTGTGTGTGTGTGTGTTACAGTCATATGTGTCTTTTGGGCTGTGTTTGTGTGTGTGTGTGTGTGTGTGTGTTACAGGCACAAATGTCTTTTGGGCAGTGGGTGTGTTACAGGCATATGTGTCTTTTGGGCCATTTGTGTGTGTTACCGGCACAAATGTCTTTTGGGCAGTGGGTGTGTTACCGGCACAAATGTCTTTTGGGCAGTGGGTGTGTTACAGGCATATGTGTCTTTTGGGCCATTTGTGTGTGTTACCGGCACAAATGTCTTTTGGGCAGTGGGTGTGTTACCGGCACAAATGTCTTTTTGGCAGTGTGTGTGTTACAGGCATATGTGTCTTTTGGGCCATTTGTGTGTGTTACCGGCACAAATGTCTTTTGGGCAGTGGGTGTGTTACCGGCACAAATGTCTTTTGGGCAGTGTGTGTGTTACAGGCATATGTGTCTTTTGGGCCATTTGTGTGTGTTACCGGCACAAATGTCTTTTGGGCAGTGTGTGTGTTACAGGCATATGTGTCTTTTGGTCCATTTGTGTGTGTTACCGGCACAAATGTCTTTTGGGCAGTGGGTGTGTTACCGGCACAAATGTCTTTTGGGCAGTGTGTGTGTTACAGGCATATGTGTCTTTTGGGCCATTTGTGTGTGTTACCGGCACAAATGTCTTTTGGGCAGTGTGTGTGTTACAGGCATTAATGTCTTTTGGGCAGTGGGTGTGTTACAGTCATATGTGTCTTTTTGGGCTGTCTGTGTGTGTGTTACAGACATCTATGTGTGAAATGTTTATGTATATGTTACAAGCAGAGCTGTCTTTAAGGGTGTGTGTGTGTGTGTGTGTGTGTGTGTGTGTGTGTGTGTGTGTGTGTGTGTGTGTGTGTGTGTGTGTGTGTCTTTGTGATATACCGCCTGTAGCGTTTGACTCACTGTTTTTCAGTTCTACAGATATCGTTAATATGTTAATAACATATTTGATAGACAGTGAAAACTATATATATATGAAATAACAAGCATAATATGTTAATGTCCTTGTTACCAATCAGTTTTTTGTTTTTTTTTATTCTGTAATTTTGTTCAGTTTACTCATTGTATCCAGGACCTGACAGTTAGCTGGAATTTCTGTCATTTACAAGACAGTTTTTTTGAGGAACTATTGCAACAAATAGTATGTTTCATTTCTGGAACATAGTTTCTGTCTATATAACGTTTACAGCTGTGTGTAAAGTTCTTTTTGGAGTCATTTAAAGTGAAGAAAATGGACCAAAGCAGTCTAAGCAAGCTGTGTCAGGTTAGAATGTTTTTATTCACTTAGGAGAGAGTGTTATTAATACTGTTATTAGTACTATGTGAAAGTTTTAGACATCTAAGCAAATTTTTTAAACAATTTACCTCAGCAGTGAGTTTATCACAATATACATTAGAATAAAGTCATATTCATGATTCAAATAAACATAAAAACAATAAAAAGTAACAAGAATTTATTGGGTCCATATCTTTCCTTGATACCTTCACAGCCACCACAGAGACTTGTTAATATCATCAGTTACATCATGAGCAAAATTTACTGCAGCACTGATTGGTCAAACCAGGAGTTGCTTTTTAATTACATATAATACTGTAATACTGGGCTTCCTCGAGGAGGGGATTGAAAAAAAAAAAAAAAAATTATATATATATATATATATATATATATATAATATGTTTATTCAAATATTAACAGTTTTCTCAGCAAATAAACACAAACTACACAAATAAATAGATTTAAGACTTTCGCACAGTACTGTACACATAGGTGGTGTGAGTGTGTTACAGTACGAGTTATATTTAGGTTGTATGTCTATATGCATGTGTGAATGTACAAGTGTACCGCTTGTGATACCATGACATATTTGGAAAATACCATGATATTGAATAGTGCAGAGCCCTAGTGTTTGTGTGTGTGTGTCATAAATGCATATTGTTGATGTGTTACAATCAGAGCCTTATTTAACGTGTGTGCCTGAAAGGAAGTGTGAATGTATGTGTGTGTATCTTACAGACAAAGCTGTGTTTGTGGTATGTTTACATGTGAATGTGTGTCATATGTAGGTGTATTTGGAGTGTATGAGTTACAGTCGGAGCTGTGTTTGTGATGTGTGTATGTGTATGTGTGTGTTTGGTATTCATGGACTCCTGCCAGGCTGCTGGACTGATGAATGAAGGTTCACCTGTAGACAGAGCACTGGCAGCCTGTATTGTGTGTCATTGGGATATATTACCTTGTCTACACTGTAATTGGTCCACAAATACGCCTGATGTGATATTTATGGGACGTTCGCAAGGATGTGTCTGTGTGTGTGTGTGTGTGTGTGTGTGTGTGTGTGTGTATATGCATATTTTGAGAGATATTACTTGACGTCCTTGAGTACACAGCAGAATCACTGCTGTTCCAGTCTACCCGGCAGGTGTTAATTTAACTCCACTGCTTCAGCTGTGCAGTTGAACGCCTGGATTTGACTGTTTATGCATAAACAGCAGCATGTGCGTGTGTGTGTGTGTGCGCTATTGGTGTACGCTGTAGATTTGTTTGTATACAGTCACCACCAGCACTGCCATCTCTGTCATGAACACACTAGCCTGGGTGTAAAAGTGCGCTGATTTCTGTAAAAGCCTTGCTAAATGTACTTGCACACGTCGCTACAAGACTGTTAGTGTTCTATATATAGCCTCATTCAGTATAAATGAAGTGTGTGTGAGGGGTAAGTGGGGGGTGGTTTTGCAGTGGGGTTGCTGTGCTGGACTGAAACTGAAGTGAATTTGTATGTATTGTGTTGGTATATTGTGCATACTTATTTATGAATGAAGCTGTAGGCCTCATCTCCTTCCTTCTCATTGCACGTGTGGACAAATCCCCAGATGCTTTTTGAGCTGCTCTTTCTTATCAGAGAGCAGATGTGTTGGTGTGGGCTGTATGACAATGTTTATCGTTATTATGATGAATTATGTCACAGTGAGCATATTGTGAATGAGTACTTAAAAACAACACGGATCAACTACATGTTTCGTTAGAAAGAGAGCATAATGAGTAGGGGTGGTAAAAATATAAAATTTTGCAAGATTCTGAATTGATTTACGAAATCTGAGTTTTTTACATAAAGGTTCTGCATTTCAAACTAGTGCACACCCAGAAACTTTATAAAATTACGATACTTTGGCACATCCATGCTTGGAGGAAGAAATAATACAGGATCTCATTAATGCATGCATGTCTACAATCACAGATTGGTCACAGTTTTTGTGTTTATGAAATAAAAGCACCAAAACCATAGTAAACATTCCCTGTACCAGAATGCAGCTTTGATTATCAACCACTTCGGCAAGCTATCAGGCTAAACCAGTAATGATAATTAGTAATAGCATATCGGAGTTAATTTGGATAAAAAAGACTTCTTCTAAAGTAGAAATGTGTGTGTTATGTTTGTACATGTGTTTTTCTGTGTGTTAACCTTTTGTGCCCAAATGCTGTTTAAGGCAGTTGGATGTTTTGGCCTCACTACAGTACTGCTTTGCAGTACTCATACATGAGACAGCGGTGCTTATTTCATACTTTCTGACACATCATTTTGGTGTGGCAAATTTCAATTGGTTGCAGCTTTTGCCCACATTTCAATCCTTAGTACAAAGTGTATCTCACTGTAAGACGCTGAACTAAATGCTGAGGTTTGATCCAAAGCAAAGAAATAAACGTAGCACACTGATTGTGATACATTGTTAGCAGCTTTTCTTTGTGCAGTGAACTAATGCATCAGTAAGACTGTCCATGTCCGTCTCCTGCTGTGTGTGAATGTGCAAACGTGTTATACTGTAGTTACACTGTGCTGTGAAAGTTCTCACCTGTTTCCTTACAAGCTGTTACATTTTGCGGCCACAAAATGTCAAAGTCAGAGTGATGCTCGTGCTTTTCAAGGCTACAGGCAGAAATGTCACATGGAAAACGATATATCTGCTCTCAACAGTACAAAAATTAAATTATAATTATACTTTGTCAGTTTAATCCAAAATGTAAATAAAATATATTGTATTGTATTTTCAGTTTATTACTTTTTTTACAGCCAGGTTCGGTTCCTGTTACAAATACATTGCCTGATGCCCGAGATGCTACTAAAGTTTTGAAATGAAGTTTTGGCCTAAACCATCTCACAAGGCAAAATAATACCCAAAACAAAACAAAAAATATTTGTATATTATTTTGCAGTTTATCAACATTACATATAAAATGTGTGAGAAAAGGCACACAGGTTTTAGATAGTAAATAAAATGGCTGGCTGAGTTGGAAAGTTTCTCTACATTGTACTGTTTCACTTTAAAACACTAAATTACTTTGTTTACATCTCAACAACAGAATTATGGATACATTTAGAAAAATCAGTGGAATTCCCCTAAATTTAAAAATAGGGCTTTATGAAGTCCATGGATCGGGCAGCTCAGTACTGCAGTGAAAGTGTGTTTTATTCCCTTCTTTAGAGAAAAAAAACACTAAGTTCTGTTTATTCATTTATATGCCTGGTATTATGGAGCCTGACTCTAGCAGTGAGTTTGGGTAGTCTCAGGATGCCATGCAGCTTATTATGGTCTAGTCTGTCTAACAATGCTCTCTCTGAGTCTGTGCACTGGTGGACAAGATAGACAGTGAGTTAGACATGGATTTTTAGAAATAAGAAATTTACTGTATCATTTCAGTGTTTTTGACTTTATGGTTTTGCATGTGTGACACTATCTTTTGTATTGCTGTTCCAGAATTTGAAGTCTGACTGGCTGTGTGTTAACCCGTGTCCGAGCGTTCTCTTAACCAAACGTTCTCTCACTTTCTGGGAGGGATGGACCCTGTGGAGAGGAAGCGATGAAAACCCGAACTCACAAAGACCCGGTGAGGATGCTTCACTGTGCCACAATGTAATAGGGAGTGTGCTACAACATTTAGATGAGGCCAACCATTTTCTGTGCATTTAGCAGTGGTGTAGTTTATTAGAGTGGTTAGAGCACTCAACACTGAATAAGTATATTTTAATTTACTATAGTATAGCATATTTTATAATTATGTGCCAATATGCCAGCCCAAACTTCTATGCACTTGTGAGCAGTGTGCTTTTCTTTCTTCTTACTTAGTTTTGAGGTAAACCTACAGAGATATTTTCAGAGGAGGGAGGGTCTAGTCTAACCTAACCTGTGTGCTTGCTTGTGTGCAATCTTTGTTACAGCTAATGCAGCACAATCAGTATTAAACTAAAGTAAGTTGCTCCAGTCTGTTAAACTTTCTGTTTGATATATGTGTAAATTGAATTAAGAGGCTTATATTGAATGGTAACATATGATGCATCGTATTGTTACTTTAGCAGTTAAATTACTCACAATTTCACTCTTTTGTGTTTTGTTTTTGCCTGATCATTTTGCCTATCATTTTTAAGGTAACATGAAGTCATATGTTCTAGCTATATCTGCTATGTCCCCAGATTCAGCACAACCTCAGTTAATGAGAAATGGCACTCAGTAAACACTCCTATACACCATAACACAAGATATTAGTCCTAAAAACACATTACATATTGTATATTTAATGTGTTATTTTAAAAAATCCTGAGAACGAAACGTCTTTCATATAGATTCAAAATGAATCGACATGCAAAACAACAAAGCAAGCAATGCATCAGGTATTGGAACAAACTGTTAATTTCTGTTGATGACTGAAGGAAATGGTCCACACTGACAAACTGGAGCTTGTTAATTAGCCCTTTATCTCTAGTTTCATGAGAAGCAGCAGAATTTCTCTCAGTTAAAGAACTATGAATCAGGCGTGCTTTAAAGACACTGGAGATAAGATCGCAGTTCACCATTAAGAATTACGTACAATACATAGAGATCCAATCTATCCGAAGCCTGATCATGACTGTGCTGCCAGTTACAGCACTGATCCAGTTCAGGTTTAGCTCCCTCCTTTCTTTTTCAGCCACTCATTTATTTTTCTGCTCATTCACCCGCCCACCCTGGGCATGGCTGCAGATGCCCGTACGTAGCGGGCGCAGGAGGGGGGGCAGTGAGGAGAGGAGGGGTAGACGTCCTCACCCCAGCCCCTCTCGAGCAGAACGGAGCGAAAGACAAACTGTGAGACTTCCAACGCTCTTTTCCGCTTTCTCATTCTGTTTCCACTTCCTGTCCTAATTCTTCTTTTCTGTGTTATTCATTTGCTTGACAATCTGAGTCTGTCCACCTCTGTGCTTTAATCTCTCATTTTCTTCTACATTGTCCTTCTTTTTTCTCTCTCAAATTCTCCCTCCCTCCCTCAATCTCCCGCTCCCTCTTTTTTCTACCCAACTACTTGCTTTCTTTCACTCTCTCCCAGCCTCATCTTTTCGTCATGTCTTTTCATTGTGTGGATGGGTTTGCGCCAAATACATGATGTCAGATCTTTATGTTCTTTCATCTGCATGTGAGCTGTATTTGAGGCTTTGTATGGCTACGTGTGCTTGTTCCTGTGTAACTGTGTATTGCCTTTGTCTTTGATTCTAAATATAAGTCCGCCTGGCAGTCTTGATTAAAATGGTTGTGTGTTTAGCAGAGAGCTGCGGGAGAGGAGCTGGCTGTAAGCTGCTTTAGCAGGCGCTCTCAGGGACATGATTCGTCCGAGAGTGAGGGAGAGGACCTTGTACCCCCACCCAAGAGACAGAAAGTTCAGGTAATTCATTAAGTGCAATTATTTCTATATTACAGAAAACTGTTTTTTTCTAATTCTAATTTCCTATCTGCTCTAATTTAACTGTCAGTATCGTTATTTCCATTGTCAGGACTCCTCGTCCAATCCCCCAACTTCAACCCATTCAACTGACACCACGACTTCAGCACCAAACCCAACCTCATGCAACAGCCAATCACGAGAGAGCGACAATGAAGATGGCCAGTCGCAAGGCAGCCGCAGTTCTGTCGGAGGAAGCCTAGCCAATAGCAGCAGTAGCATTAGCAGCGGGAGGGACATTGATCAGGACAATCGGTCATCCTCCCCAAGTCTGTCTGCCTCCCCATTGGCCAGTTTGGATTCTGAGTCAGACTCCCCGGACTCTCCAAAGCAGGGCAGTAAGACTAAGGACAGTGGAGCATCTAAATCTGGAGGGGAGGAGAGGAGGGGACAAGGGAGAGGGGAAGAGAGTGGTCCAGGGGAACGCAGGAATGGTGAGGGAGCGACTGAGGTGGATTTATGCTCACTGAAATCACCATCTTCCCTCTGTCCTCCCCACCGTGGAGACTCTTCGGCTGTTGCTATGAGCGACAGTGGCAGCAGAAAGCCGTACTTCTCGCTCGACTCCAAACTGCCAACCAAGATGGAATTCTCTGGGCCTGTGGCAAGTGAGTCTCTGCACGGTTGCAGCCGCATCAACCCTAAACCAGGCTCGCAGTGTGGAGGAAAAACAGGAGTGGGTGGCACAGAGTTTACCCATGGTAACCCCAATGTTAGCCATGCTCCTCCACTACCCCCTCCACCTGCTCTTAAGCCTCTGGAGGCAGGGCAAAATGTTCCAGGTGACGTTAAAACAGAGAAGCCAGAGAAGTGTGACAAGGCTGCCCCACCCTCTCTGCTCCCACAAACTGTCTCCTTACCCCAGCAGGCCCCAGCCCCTCCACACACGCATCACTACAGTCCTACTACCTGGTCAGGTGGCCATGTGTCCAGCTGCCCCGGCAGCTGGGCATACACCCGTTACCCAGGCGTCCACCATGCACCTCCTGTGCAACAGCAACAACTACCCTCTGTCTACAACCCCCCCTCCTCCGCCCGTCACCCCTCCCACCCCCCATACCTGCCTCACTTGCACCCCCACCCACACAGGGAGTATCTGCCCAGGTATGGTGGCCCGGCTGAGCGAGAAAGGGCAGTGAGGGACTTTGGGATTAAGGACAGTGGTGCTAGCACAAACAGCTGTGTCAGCACCTGCAGCACTGGGGCAACCAGTGCCAACCTGGGTCGGGACTTTGGGAATCCACCACCTGGTCAGAACCGGGACTATAGCAGCATAGGGCCTCAGGCGCCAGGCCGGGATGGACCTCGAGAAAGTCGAGAATATGGTCCAGGTTTCAGAGAGCGTGATACTGGGAGAGACTTTCCCTTACCAAACCAGCAGCACTTAGCACAGAGCCGTGAGTTTGGACCTGGAGGAGCAGGAGGCGGGGGCTGTCACCCTAGAGATAAAGAGGGTAGATGGGGAGAGTTTGCAGGGCAAATGAGGGAATCAGGGGGAAATAATAATCTTAGTAACAGCAGCCAAGGAAACGTTAGCACTCCAAGCGCTGGTTTGCCTTCCGGGCAGCTGCTAAGTCGTGACCCATCCAGTTCTCCCCAAAACAGCTCAACCCACCCTCCTTTGTCCACTTCGAACTCAGTCACCCCAAACAAAGACTATCCATCTTCAGCAGAGGTTAGTGTGCAGCAGCCCGGACAGGGGCAATCCAGTCAAGCCCCCTCTACAGGGACAGAGGCTCCCCCCACTGGACACTTCTTAAGGGATTACCCCCCACCAGGAGCACCCCCTTCATCTGTGCCTCATCCTGGTGCATCCAGGGAGTACCCTAGCCCTACCGGACTTGCTCCAAATCTTGGTCGGGAGTATGCTGGTGTACCGCCAGTGTCCCACCCACCTCACTCACACTATGGGCTCCAGTCAACCAGCCTGGCCGTGCAGTCCAGAGAGAGAGAGAGGGAGAGAGAGAACAGCGCTCCGGCTGCCCTTTATCCCAATCGCATTCATGCACCATCTCTTTCTCCATCTTCTTCTTCCTCTGCACACGGCCATCCACCCTCCACCTCCTATCCCCCTCCTCCTCTTCCTCCCCCCCCCCCACCCTCCCACTTCCCACAGCCAGGCACCGCCTCCTTCCGCACTTACAGCCAGTCATTCACGCCCAGGACCATACCCTTCCTCAAGTCAGAGCCCACCGACTACCATCTCGCCACTCCCTAGCCCCTCAACCAGTCAAATAGGAGGATTCCCTTCATTTCCTTCAACTTCAGCTCCTGCAGCGAACGTACCACTTCCTGCATCGGGTGCAGTCACTTCCTGTCTCTCTGGCTGCAGACCTACCCCTTATCATGGCACTTTAAACAGTCATGGCCCTTTTCCCAACTCTTACCACAGCAGCGGTAACAATAGCAATGCTTTGGCGACTAGCAATACAAACATTATCCCCAACAGCAGCAGTAGCACCAACAGTCATGCGCAGTTGCACTCTCCTCAACACTCCAAAATACAACCGCATCTCTGCAGCTCTGCTCAAGGGACTGCTGTGCCACCCACATCCATAGGGGCAGACAACCATTCTGATTCGTCCTCTTGTCCTGTGCCACCACCCGTCATAAAGGAGGAGCCAGTAGAGGAGAGGGAAGAGACAGAGAGCCCGCCCCCTGTGCTCAGAAGCCCCTCCCCGGAGCCAAAACCAGTTGACATTCCAATTCACGCCAGCCAATCAGCTCGGTAAGACAGAATTTGTATCTGATACTACAGTTCCCATAAGCCCGCTAATGCAAGTATAGCTTTCATTCGTTCATTCATCATCATTAACCGCTTAGTCCAGATAGGGTCGCAGAGGGGGAGTTGGAGTGTATCCCAGCAGGTCAGAGGGTACATATGGGTGGTCCTACATCTTTGTCTGCAGAATGAAACAGAGACCTATTTGAAATATACATCTGCATTAGCTATCAAATGGCCATCTCCTGACTTGAGCTTCCATGTCCTCCATGGCTCTTCAGTCTGACCAGTCTAACATTCTGCCGAGCAGTCAGTGAAATCTAATCTCTGCAGTGCAGCAGCATTCTACCAACAATCAATTCAGCCTATAATTAATTATCAGAAAAACACAAGGGACTAACATAGTGATGTCCCTCCCGATACAGCACTAAGGAGCAAAGAGTCTGGGTCTGATTCCCTCACTAAATGGGAAAAAGCTAAAGTAGACATAAAGAGACTCTTGGACTGTGCTGCATTTAGGCCAGTCTTTCTTTCCAAGCTGTTGTAGTCTTTTTGGTAAAAAAAAACAAAACACCACATTAATTTCATTCTGCTTTCTGTTTGTTTGAGGTAAATAAATTTTGATGCAGCTATGAAAAATAAAAGATATTCAAGTCACATTTGCTTTAATAAACCAGCTACTGGCTGTTTGGTCAGTGAAAGTGTTTGTACTCTAAAGCCATCTCTGACTGTTAAGAAGGATCATGTTGATAAGTCTGAACTTGACTGTGACGGTAGAGGACGCACTCATGTTTTGCGCCACTGTATCAGGTTCCATGCCAACCAGCAGAGCGTGCATGAATACATTAATGATTTGAAACAAGTGGAAAATTAACATCTTTTTCTGAAATAGGTATCATTTAAATGCCCTCCAGAACAATTGGCATGCTTGGTGAAGATGACTTTCAGAAAAAGTGTCTGTTACATGTCAGCTTGATCATACAATGAAATTATGAGATCTAATGTAGGTCTTTGGGGGGACATTTGAGGGAAAAAAAAATTATTATAGTTATTTAGAGATGGAACAGTACTATTTTTTGTTTTCCAGTGCTGATTCTGATCTTACGTATTGGCCAATACCAACACAGATCCATTATTTCTTCTTTAAAAACTACTGAGCTTTAAAAGGAGTTATTTAAAGCTGAAACATTTCACTTAACACAAGCATCAACACATGGGTTAGTATCCTCAAATTACTCCAACACTCTACAACCCCAACAGAAAGAAATACACTACTGAAAATATACATACAATACTGCTGTAAAGAGGAGCGATGTTGAGGCGGACGCATGTGTGGAGACAAGCGAGATTTATTATGGCAAATCCAGGGTCATGGTCAAAACGGTCCAGGTTCAAACAGCCAACACGAACAGATCGGGGTGCAGACATGATAAACAACAAGAGCTCCAAACAGGCCAGAAATAAACAAAACACTTTGAACACAAATCTTACATTAAACATACAAACAAGCATACATCCATCAAATAAAGACCAACACAGACCAGGGCAAACACAGGGCTTGTATATCAGAGGCAAGACGAGGGACAGGTGGGAAACAGGTGGTAACAATCAGGGGTGGAGTCAGACAACAAGAGGGCTGGACTGAACCAAAACAAATGCACATGGAAGATCAAAAGTAAACGAAAAGCACATGGAGTGGGAGGAGCCAAACGTGACAACTGCACGAAGATCTTAGGCATCTAAGGAAATTCTTAAACAATTTACCTCAGCAGTGAGTTTATCACAATATACATTAGAATAAATTCATAATTCATAATATTCATAATTCAAATAAACATAAAAACAATAAAAAGTAACAAGAATTTCTTGGATCCATATTTTTCCTTGACACCTTCACAGCCACCACAGAGACTTGTTAATATCATCAGTTACACCAATTACAATTTAATGAAGCACTGATTGGTCAGACCAGGAGTTGCTTTTTAAATACTGGGCTTCCTCGAGGAGAGCAAACACACTAACATTCATAAAATAATTATATATATATATATATATATATATATATATATATATATATATATATATATATATATGTATGTGTATGTGTATGTGTGTGTATATATATATATATATATATATATATATATATATATATATATATTAATATTCTATAAATGTTGTTTATTCAAATATTAACAATTTTCTCAGCAAATAAATACAAAAAATAAATAGAAAAAACATTTGAAAATGTGTCTTGGGTACCTAAGACTTTAGCACAGTACTGTACAATGTGTGTGTGAGATATTTCAGGATAGAAGAGTTACAGAACTGTATCAGATTCATTCTTTTGCATTAAGTACTCTGCGTACACTCCCTTTGCTAAGTCATCAAATATAATGGTAGATCAAACTTGGTTTTACAGTGTCACTGAACTTTTTGGAGCCTGATCCCAACCCACCTCATGCTGTATTAGAGCAGGGAAAAAATGCTGTTTTCGATTGGGCATGGAAATGAAAAGTTGGAGCTCAGAGTTATGTCATATTTGACCTCTGCATATGTGAGGTACATTGACACCTCCATTAAAGCAAGTATTGTTAGCAAAAGGTAGCCAGCTGATGTCAGTGATGTTAGTGATAACCTTAATGTCCATGATGTATTTACCTTCTCAAAACAAGTGAATTTTATGGTCGTTGTCATAGTTTAACCAACTACTCTGTCTGTATGTTGACTGATTTAACATCATTTAGAAGTAGAAAAATAGTTCTTTATTACCATTTTTTGGAGTTGATAACACCATCGTGACTTTGCAAATATGAATTCCCAGTTGAGGGGTACATTTTCTTTGATTTTTTCGAGCCAGAAAAGGTAAATTTTGAATTATGAGCTTCAGCTGAAAGCAGCAAATTTACTTTGATGAAGTAGAAGACGTACATAAAGGGATTTGAGTACATTCCTCCATATGTGAAGATGCTTCAGTCCTTTCTTGTTCACCATAGCTCAGCCCAAGGTTATATGTTAAGGGAATGGACAATGCATAAGCTTGATTCTTTGGTCATTGAACCATTTTTGTGTGAATTTTAAGGGTAATTTTCCTGCTGGTAGATTCCGCTACAACCCAGTCTTAACCTTTTGGTGTCAGCCAGATTTGGATATAAAATCCACTTATATTTGAGTCCATGGTGCCACGTATAGTAGCAACATTCCCAGAACCTTTGTAAGAAAGCAAATCCCACAACAACCAGCACAAGATCAAGCTGATAAAGGATATTGTTTTATAGACTTCTTTGTTTGCCTTTACCCACGCCATTAATTCTGGCAGGGACTAACAGCAAATAAACGAGCATTTAACAGCAGTAAAATAAATCTTATGCCCACATTTCAGGTTCCACAGGGTACTAGATCGAGGCAGCGGGAACTCCTGCGCCCGCACTGATGTTCTCTTTGTCCCGCTGGACGGTTCCAAGCTTTGGAAGAAGAGGAACGAGGCCATAGAGCGGGCACGCAGAGAAGTGGAGCAGAGAGCCCGAGACCTGAGGGAGAAAGAAAGAGAGCGAGAAAGGGAGAGGGAGAGAGAAAGAGAGAGAGACCTGGAGAGGCACTTGCAGGTGAGTACCAGAATGTGGCGAGAGTCCATTTAGAGTTGGAGGAGGACATGAATATGAAATAAGTTGAATGCGTTTTCTAATTTTCATGCTTATGTTCTGACGCAAGTCAAGTCCAGAGCAGTTTGTCCAGTTGCTGATATTGTTGCATTGGTGTTGTGCTTTGCTTATAAATTATTATTTAGACTAGACATAGTTCAGTGTTAACCAATTTCACAGCAACACCGGACAATGCTATCAACTGTTTAAAAGCTTTATTTGAACGAGAGGGTTGTAGAGTCATGGCAACAGTGCACAACCAGCTCGGCTTCAGGGTAGAACTATGGATATTTCAAAGAGCTAAAACTATGAAAGTGTATTTAAAAATGAGCGACAGCACCATTATATTTCAGGATTGTTTAACTGCAGCTGCTAAAAAATAAATAAAAAACAGATCTGTTCAGATTTTAATGTAGTAAAAACTACTTGATTTAGAGTAGATTGGGCATTTTTATGCATATTTTTAAAACCTGCAGAAGTCATGCACGCTTTAAGTTAATAATGTATTTTCATGAAAGCAAATTGAATCACTTCCCTTGACAACTGTTAACTGCTTTGTGAGCGCATGGGTGCAAAAAATGGAAAGTCTGTGCAATTAGGCCGGTTCTGAACCCCAAAGCGCCATAATAGTGTTTTTAAATTCACCTAACGTAATAATGTCCCATGCATTCATTTATTTATCAACTGTTATATTTCCTGCTCAGTGTGAGCTGTAGGCCATTACACAATTGGTAACCGCACTACATATCAGTACATATCAATAATGTCATTAGTCATTGCTCATCTTATTTGCATAATATTGATCCAGAGCAAGAGAGCAGAGTGAAGATGTGCGTCTGTGGTTTGATGTATCAGTTTTATGTGTATCTCTCACCTCTTGTCACATTACAGCATGTTATGGTGTGTTATGTTTGATGGAAATTATCGAAAAATTTTAAAGAAAAAAGCAAATCATTTTGCATGACCTCATCTTTCTTGTCATGTATTTGCTGCTTAAAACACTTTCCCAGTGCTCCCAATTTTCACAATGCTCATAGTGATGTAATTCATTTTGTTATTTGTTATTTTGTTTTGTCGTGTGCCTGATAAATTTGAAATACACAGCCCCCTATTGAACCAAAATTTAGATTGGTCAACAGCAGTTTAATTAGCATTTTTTGTTGCCAGTCATGTATTTGCAGCTGGTGCTGGACAGACATGGAACAGAATATTTCCCAAATGGCATTATTTGCTGTCAGATGCAGGGGATAAAAAGCGAGAGTGTTTTTTTTTTTATCTGTTTGTATGTTGTTTTCGTTAAGGTTTTTTTAATTGTCAAAAGACATGTGAAGGCCCTTCAGTTACTGCAACTGAATTTGGCATTGGTATGCAGGATGAAAGATAATGCCGCTTCTATATATTACTAGTCAGCCAAATTAGCTATGATAGATAACTAGATTAGCAGACTGCAGTTGCAGCCACCTAGTGAGTAGGGGGCAACAAACGTAATTTTGGACACCAGGTAAGGGGCAGCAAACAGAAGATGGTCTACCTGTTTATGTATTCATATCAATTAGATAAGTATACCCTTGTTTCTGATTGTCATGTTTATTGAATGTATATTTTAATTCCAAATGTTCTCACTCAAAATTCCTGCAGCTCTTTAAAACGTCTTATGAAGTCTTAAATAGATTTTACAAATGAAGGTCTGAGAAAATCTGAGATAATTTTTTTTTCTATGTTTTGTTATTAGAAGTATTAAATTTGTGATAAAAAATAGTACGTATTGAACTAATTCATTATGCCAACCAAAAATATCTTGGTCAGAAACTGGGATAAAGAGAGAGGACAGCTGATCTGATAATAAACTCATCTCAAAACGCATCTCAAAGCATATATCAATGTTTGATTTTCAACAAATCTGTTTGAATAAAATAGACTGTGTAAAAAATTGTTGTGCATTGTGTTAGTGTTATATAAAAATATGACTATAAATGAATTCTCTCATCTTCTTACTTTCTTTCCATTTTCTCTTTCTCTCAGCAGAAGGACAGTAACTGCAGCACTAGTGCAGGTCTGGCTGCTGCAAGTGCACGTCAAGGCTCCTCTCTCTTCTTCTCCCCTCCTGCCTCCATCCTCCTGGACCCTTCGTCATCCTCCTCTTCCTGTGTAAACCCGTCACATCCTGTGGTCCACGCACAGCACCATGCTGCCCACCATGCTGCGCATGCACACTCCCTCCACCCCTCCCTCTCTCACTCCATCCCTCACTCCCTCCTCCTGCCCTCCATGGCCGGGGGAGCAGCGGTAATGGGAGGCCCCCAGGGGCACCTGGGGATCGGGATCGGAGGCCCTTATCTGGGTCCTGACACGCCAGCATTGAGGACGCTGAGCGAATATGCCCGCCCCCATGCCATGTCTCCACTTGGCGCTGCCAGCCGGGCACAGGCCCACCACCATTTACACCCCCATCCACACCCCCACGTGCACCCATCACTCTTTTTGCCCCAATTTCAGAACCCAGCACTTGCTCACCCGCACCACCTTCCTGCAGATGCAGCCACAGCAGCTGCAATCCTGGGCTTTCTGTATGGCGGCGGGCTTGAGGGAGGCCCTGCCCACCCAGGAGCAGGGCCCGGGCCAGGTGGGATGGCGGGGGCTGGACTGGGAGGTGTGGGGTTTCCCCATGCAGTGGCCGCTCACAGAGAGCGGGTGAAGTCTGGGTTTGAGTTTAAAAGTGAAGAGCGTGTATACGAGCCAGCGCTGCCACTTGCGCACACACACTCTCACACACACTCTCACTCTCTACTGCTGGCAGGTGGTGCTGGAGGTGGAGCCCCAGCCAGTGAGGTCGCACTTTATGGAACGCCTCCACCTCCAGTCCCACCGCCACAGGCTATCGCCACAGCAGCTAGGAATCCGAACTCAGTTGCACAAACTCTTTCGGCACCGCCCACTTCCTCTTTGCTGCCGCCTTCACTTCCTGTTCATGCTCCGCCCACCGTAACCCCTGCTGCCCCTCCCCCACCACCTCCTCCTCCTGCTCCGCCCCCACCTCCTGGACCCTCTGCCTCATCTTTGCATCACCCCTCCCCTCACTCCTCGCACTCCACCCCTCACTCTACCACACAGGCCCCACCCCCTGAAGGATACTTCACCCCCAGCCGCACCCCGCCAAGCACAGAGAGAGCAAGGAGCGTGGAGAGGGACAGGGAAAGAGAAAGAGTGCTGCCTAGTGGAGAGAGGGAGCGAGAGCGGGAGAGAGAGAGAGTTGTGCCAGCAGGAGGTGCAGTAGGAACAGCAGGAGCAGCAGGAGCGCCTGCAGGTGGAGGAGGAGGAGGAGGAGGAGGAGGAGGAGGAGGAGGAGAGTCTTTGGGAAGACTGCAGATGTTGAATGTGACTCCACATCATCACCAGCACTCACACATACACTCTCATCTGCATCTACACCAGCAGGATACAGGTACTCATCACACAAGCATGCACTCATGTGCCCTTTCACTCACACACACACACACACACACGCATTATTGTAACTCCCTCAATGTATAATTATATTCCAAATCTGACTGCTTGTGAACATGAAGCTTGGCTATACTTTCGGGTGTAGAACTTGCCCGGAAACTGGAAGCAGCTCAACTTAAGAGTAAATATAACAGAACAAGTAAAAACAATAATGGTGAAATTGTCAATAATGGTAACATCTTGTTGTGTTTGAGGTTGTAATGTCACATAATTTCTTTCAAAAGCAGGTAGAACTGCTATATGTAATATTAATCCCAGTGAGGGCTCCTCTGTGTTTGGTAACACTTGCAGTTGAGCCCAGTATCAATTTAGTGTAACGCTTATTCTTCCAGGTGAAGATAAAAGTCACCAAGCACTTTTACAATATTCAATAATATGTGCACCAGAATGTTACCTACAATATCTCACAAAAGTGAGTACACCCCTCACATTTCTGCAAATATTTTATTATATCTTTTCATGGGGCAACACTATAGAAATGGTCACACAAAATATTGACACTTTCAGCACAATTTGGACATGGTCACTGTGAGGTTGTGTTGCCAGCTATTTAGACATTAATGGTTGTATATTGAGTTTTGTTCAGAGGGCAGTAAATCTATACTGCTCTACAAGCTGTACACTGACTACTTTAAGTTATAGCCAAGTTTCATTTCTATAGTGTCCCATGAAAAGATATAATAAAATATTGGCAGAAATGTGAGGGGTGTGCTCACTTTTGTGAGATACTGTAGAATAGTATGTTGATGTGTTGATCACTATGTATAGAATTAAATTGTAAAGAGTTCTCTATAAGGTGACAAAAGATAATTTGGCACCATTAGCATTTATGCTAGTCTCCACAGAACCCTCACAAACCTGAGTTTTTGCTCATATTTTCAGAGATTAGCTTTGCTTGATTCTACATGATTCTATATCAGCCAATATGTTAAGCTAACTAGTAAGCAAGGTAGTTTACTTGCCAACACATCAGAGTGGTATACAGTACCTGTTTCTGAACAGTATAAAACACTTAAAAAGCTATTTCTTCTTCATTAAACACTGCTGAACAGTGCATGTTCATAATTATATCACAAAAAATGTACCTCACAGAGTCATGAAGTTATGGAGCTAGAAAGATCAGTTTAGCAGCCACTAACACCATTCCAGGCTTACTAATATTAGCAATAACAATATAATAACAATGCAATAACAGTGTCTAGCTTGTCAAATTGCAAATATTTAGGGGGACACAGTGACTGAGTATTTTGATATTTCATCACAAGATCAATCATTATCTAATATCTTAATTATAAAAAATTAAGGATTCGTATTTTCCTGTTGTACCTATGCAGGGAAGCTGTTATCCATCTGCATGTAACATATCTGCTGCTGTAATGTAACACTAATTTGTGCTATTGAAAACTAAAATTAAAAAGTCACTCAGTATAAATATGACTGTTATTGAATTTGTGCTTTTTATTTGTTATTACATTACTGGGGGACAGCGGCAGGGGGAGTGCACCCCCTGATGGATCCTCTGGCAGCAGGAGCCCCACTAGCACGCTTGCCATACCCAGGAGCCACACTGGGGCCTCCCATCCTCTCACACCCCCTCACAGACAGCGAGGTGCTCCGACAGCAGCTCTTCGGTAACACACACCTCTGACCACTTTAACACAGCTCTCAACACACACTTTGCCTAATCATCACTCTCACCACTGCCTAAAACACACAGAGCCTTTTTCACAGACCCACATTAAGCATAAATCTAGACTACAAGGCTTTTTAGTGGAGAATCACCACTGGAAATGAAATTAAGTCTGAGAAGAGGATTAAGCCTTATCACCAGAGATAATTCAAACGGATTCTATTTTAACCATTTCTTACTTGTAGCTTACTGTAAAATGGGTGCTTTCATTAATTTGGTTGGGGCAAATGCACGAAAAATTAAAGAAAGCAGGACAGGCGTTTATTGAGATGGGTCATCTTATGAAAACAAGACAAATTCTGATGCTATAACATCAGAGAGCAGCATTGAGTAATTAATTTTTTGAGCTCTTATTGTGTCCATTATCATTTGTGATCGACATCTAGGAAGTAAGATGATAATCAGTCAAGATGGTCAAGAAATTTTGATTGTTAAAAGCAATTATTTATATGGCGATTAATCATCAGCTAAAATTTCATGATCGTGACAGGCGTAAATCCATATTTAGGAAACCACCTAATAGTACGTTTTACCTCATAATGCAGTCGTGTCTTTGCTTTTTCTACCTGTTACTGTTCTGTCATCCTCCCTCTGTCTCACTTTTTCTACCTTTCTTTAACTCTCTCTCCACTTTAGGTGGTCCGTTCCGTGAGCTGCCCCAGCCCTCGTCTCTGGGGGGCTCCATGTCTGCAGCTCATCAGCTGCAGGCCATGCAGCAGGCTCAGAGCGCCGAGCTGCAGATCCAGAGACTGGCGCTGGAGCAGCAGTGGATCCACCACCACCACCATCACTCGCTTACACAAGACGAGTACTACAGGTGAGCTTTCTCTCTTTCTCACACACGTACATACTGTGCACATAATGTACAAATACACATGCTAGTGTGTATTCCTGTGTTTCCATCTTCTGTATGAGTTGACCTCATCTTCATCTCTTTAACTTTTTCTGAAGAAAATTTCATCATGAGGAGCAGCTAAATGTCCCCACAACATCAAATCATTTTCATTCATCTTAGGGGCTTTTGGTTCCCACAAAGAGCTGAATATTGCACACATACACAAACCCACACACATCATCTAGAACAGTACACCCACCTGCATCAGTCCCTTTGTCCTCTGATTCTCTTTTGACCTCTGTGACCTTTGTTTTCATACCAGCCACTTGAAGAAGGAGAGTGACAAAACGCTGTAAGCGAGTGATGAACCCAGAAACAAAACACAAAGTGAAGAAGGGGGAAAGTGCAAATAAGCAAGTGGAATCGTGGCAGAAGTGGGCACTGAAGCGGAGGATGAACTCCCAGCACACATATCACACTAGCAAACCTGATATGAACAATTAAGAAAATATGTTAAAAACCTCTCATAACCCAGCAGAGTGACATTTGTAACATCCTGAGAGGATCCGAGTGACCCCCCCTCATTAGTTCGCCTGATGCACCTTGAGCCAGGCGGCAGGGTTTGGGCCGCATTGAAGTATATGTACAGTATGTTACACAAGAAAGAATGTCTAAAGCAAAAGTTCTCTTTTATGTCTTTGCATGTAGCTAGATACGAAAAAGCCCAGTGGGCTAAAATCTGACTTTTTTTCTAGTGACTCCCTCGGCACTCTAAGAGAGTGGGTTTGGTATTGAGTATGCATGTAATCACCACTCAGCTGTCATATTCCCTTTCTTTGTAGTATTGTTATTATTAATATAAATGTCGTCTGTTTGTTAATAATTATGTAATTATATAAACATATTATTTTGTGTTATTTTTTTACATTTTCATGGTATGGATTATTTTTAGTTTTTTTTTTTATTTTACTTGTGAAAAAAGGCAAGATTCAGACTGAAGGAAGAAGAAAAAAATCTGGAAATAAAATACCATTTTTTTCCTAAAGGTGCTTTTGTCTATACATGTTTGTTAGCAATTTTTTTATTTGTTTGTAATTTTTGTGGTTGTAAACTACTGGAGTTGACTTGAATCAGAACACTGTGAACTGGAAATCAGAATGCATTTTTCTTCTTTGACTTGACCATTTCTGAGCATAACTTGATAATAATTAGAGCATAATTTTATTAATCAGAAGTTGATTGGATTGTGAAAAACATGCCATAATGACCATGGCCCTGTAAAGTTAGTCATGGAGAGCATCCATCACCCTCACTAGAGGAGGGGGGACGGAATCATGATGGCACAAAAGGCCATGATGAGGAAGAGGGAAAACATGCTGTCATATCTTTGGTTAACATAATTGTTCCCAGCCCCTCGTACACGGGAATATAGTCAAACATCATAAGATGTTTTAGACGCAGACATATGATCACCAACGTTTTGATCAAAGATTACAAAAAAACTAAATTTTGTCTTTTAAATCATACTAAATGATGAATTGTGCTAAAAATGATGAAAGACATAAAGTAACAAAAAAGGAAATTTGGATTTATGGTTGACTTTTAGGGGTCTTGTTTAAAAGTACCTGCGATGGACTGGTGACCTGTCCAGGGTGTATCCTGCCTTTCGCCCCAATGACTGCTGGGATAGGCTCCAGAACCCCCCCCGCGACCCTGAGGGACAAGCGGCTTAGAAAATGAACGAATGAATGAATGTGTAAAAGTACTAGTTGAGATAAATATATATTTGAGAAAAATACATTGTATATTTAAAATAAAATACACATCAGCTGACCTGACATTATCATATAAGGTTTAGGCTAAAGGAACAATCAAGGGTAAATACTATGAAATTTGTAATAGATTCTCCTAGAATTCCACTTTTAAAGCCTATTTTATAACTATTGTGCATTTTAAAAAAAAATGATAGTCTCTCAAAATATTTAATTGTGTTGCAGTTTTTCAAGCCTTTGAAATACAAATACAAAAACTATTTAGAACTCATTTTTCAAATGAATGTAATTGAAGTGGTCTTCAGCTTATAGTACTGTTTCCCTCAGGAGGCCTTTGTCTCTCATCTTTCTCTCTCTCTCTCTCTCTCTCTCTCTCTCTCTCTCACACCCACACACACACACATATACACACACACACACACAGCACTGCGTAAGCGTGGCTAATAGGAGACACATGGGAGGGCATGAGACAGAATTGTATCGCTCCAGTGAACATCAACCACAGTGGGGGGAGAACAGAACAACAGAAAAAACAGCAAGAAAGAAAGAGAGCAAAAGAGATTTAGACAAAGAAAGAGAAGCGACTTAAAGTGAAAGAGAGAGCGAAGAGACTTAAAGTGAAAGAGAGAAGAGACAAGAAAGAGAGGTAAGAAAGGGAAAAACAGCAAGAGGGGAGAAAGTGGGAGAAAACATCAGAGAGGGAAAGGAGAAAAAAGGGAGAGTGAGGGTGAGAGAGAATGATTTAGAGTTGTGAAGACTCTTGGCTGTCGGCCCCCTGCCCAACATCAGTTTAACACAAATCACAAGGGCTCCCTCTGACTCACACGCACACACACACACACACACACACACACACACACACACACACACACACACACACACACACACACAGATCCTCTCTCCAGCCTCCTCTCACTTCTCCCTTTAACTCTGTCTAACATCTCATCATAGTGGTCAAGCTCCTCCAGCCACAAAACCACATGGTCCATTCAGACTGTAAATTATACTCTTTTCTGAACCTCTGACCCTCGGACCTGTCAGGTGAGAGCATTCTGGTCCAAGTAACCCTGTATTACCTCACTGTTCTACTTCCTGCTGCTCCATTAGTGATGTTTTGGTGACCTGGTCAAACCTTTTTGTTTTGAGTGACAGCTCCTGTTTGAGTGGTCAGAAGACAGAGAGAGAGAGAGAGAGAGAGAGAGAGAGAGAGAGAGAGAGAAAGAAAGAAAGAGAAAGAGAGGGGTGGTGGGTGAGTGAGAGAGAAAGTGAAATGGAGAGAAAGAAATGGAGAGGGGGAGAAAGAAAAGCGGAGAGGAAAGAGAAAGGGAAAAGGAGAAAGAAAGATAGAAAGAAAAAATTAGAAAGGGAGAAAGGGAAAGTGAAAAAGGGAGGGGAGGCAGAAAGAGAAAGTATAAAGGTATCTGTACATGTGTGGGTTTATATGCAAGTGAATGCTTGGGGTTTTTGTTTTTTAACAACAATAACACAAGTGAGTGAAAGAGAAAAGTAGAGCAGGGTGTGTGTGTGTGAGAGAGAAAGAGAGTGAGAGAGAGAGAAGGAAAGGGAGAGAGAAACAGAGATTCTACCTGTGGTTTACCCCATCTGAGGCCATTCAGTGAACTGATCCCCTGCCTCAGACTGAAAGTACTGAAGATAACATCTACAGTCAACATCTGAACTCTTGTAATACACGCTTGTCTGCATGTTCTGCTAATCCCTGTGTAGTGTTGCTGTTGAGTCAGTGTGTTGAGTCACACACACATAGCAGGTTGTAACTGATTCAACACTGAAATATGGTTGTACATTGATTTATGGTCAGTTTTGAAAAATCAACATTGAATTTATATTGATATTTGGTTATTTTATACAACAATGAAGTTAAACAGCATTTTCAGTTAAACAGCATTTCAGTGTTGATACTTGCTTTTCAGCATTAAAAATGATACTGAATCAACACTGATATCAGGAGTACTTTTCAAAGTTGAAAAGCTGAGGTGAACTCAGTTAGCTTATGTTAGCTTTGTAGATTCCGTGTTGATATTTGGTTAGTTGACTCTTTGTTAGATTTTGAGTGCTTATAATGTTTTATCAGCGGAATATTTCAAATCTAATATCTGAGTAGTTGGTTCAGTGTTGAAAATACATCAGTTTATATTGATATAAAAAAGTTACCAATTTTTAAAAAGTTATAATAGTAATTTAAGTGTCTTTTATCTCTTCAGGGAATCAAACCTTTGAATAAGAGGAAATTTGACATCTAAATTGCAAGGTGCTAGTGTGAGTTAAATATACTCAGAAAGGAAAAAATATCAAAAAAGTAAACGGTGTAAAATTAATATTGGCTACCTGGGGTTCCTGAAACTACACTATTATTTTACACTATACACTATTTCCAAAAGTATTCACTCACCCATCCAAATAATTGAATTCAAGTGTTTCAATCACTTCCATGGCCACAGGTGTATAAAACCAAGCACCTAGGCCTGCAGACTGCTTCTACAAACATTAGTGAAAGAATCGGTCGCTCTCAGAAGCTCAGTGAATTCCAGCATGGTACTATAACAGGACGCCACCTGTACAAGCCCAGTTGTGAAATTTCCTCACTACTAAATATTCCACAGTCAACTGTCAGCAGTATTATAACAAAGTGGAAGCGATTGGGAACGACAGCAACTCAGCCACAAAGTGGTCGGCCACGTAAAATGACTGACGCTGAGGCGCATAATGCGCAGAGGTCGCCAACTTTCTGCAGAGTCGATCACTACAGACCTCCAAACTTCATGTGGCCTTCAGATTAGCTCAAGAACAGCGTAGAGAGCTTCATGGAATGGGTTTCCATGGCAGCTGCATCCAATCCTTACATCACCAAGCACAATGCAAAGCATCGAATGCAGTGGTGTAAAGCACCGCCACTGGACTCTAGAGCAGTGGAGACGTGTTCTCTGGAGTGACAAATCATACTTCTCTGTCTGGCAATCCAATGGACGAGTCTGGGTTTGGCAGTTGCCAGGAAATCGGTGATTGTCTGACTGCATTGTGCCAAGTATAAAGTTTGGTGGAGGGGGGATTATGGTGTGGGGTTGTTTTTCAGGAGTTGGGCTCGGTCCCTTAGCTCCAGTGAAAGGAACTCTTAATGCTTCTGCAGACCAAGAGATTTTGGACAATTTCATACACCCAACTTTGTGCGAACAGTTTGGGGACGGCCCCTTCCTGTTCCAAAATGACTGTGTACCAGTGCACAAAGCAATGTCCATAAAGACATGGATGAGCAAGTTTGGTGTGGAAGAACTTGACGGGCCTTCACAGAGTCCTGACCTCAACCTGAATTAGAGCGGGGACTGCAAGCCAGGCCTTCTCGTCCAACATCAGTGTGTGACCAGTCAGTTTTTTGCTTACCATGAAATAAACATTCTTTTGATCAAAGTTTGCTAACTGTGCATTGGAAATCAAATCTGAGCTCAATAGAACCCAAACTGATCCAAGATCAACTCCATGCAGGGAGAAATAGGACACTGAAACTTGAACTTTCCCTGATGCCAGAGTAAGGAGTCATGTCTAGAGCTTATTCCATACTACTGGTTACAGTAACCATAGTATTCAAGCGTGTTTTATTTTTAAATTCTTCCATACAGAGCCTAGTAATGTGAGATGGTGCAGGTTCACTGCGCAGCAGATTGAAGTGGACTCTCTGCTTTGCTCTGTTAAAGGATGAGGAGCCTCAGGCTGGCTTGCGTCTGCATGAGCAGAGAAAAGTGGGTCGATCAGTGTAAAGTCACCTTGAATAAGAATGGTGGACCCTCAATTATCCAGATTGTTCTAACTGATGGAAAAAGGAGAACTAGGAGCTTTAAATGACACACTGGACAGTGTTCAGTCTATATGGATCAACAGACAATGTCTTATTCTTTATAAATAAATACAAGTTGTTCATGTTTTATGTGGTGTAGAAGGTCACCAAGTCTGTTCAGAAACTGCACACATTTCAATGCTTACACACACACACAATGGTCAAATTGTAAAATGTGGATGGTGTGGTGGTAGTAAAAAAAAGTCAGGTACACTTAAATGAAATGTTTTAGTCTTTAGCACAGAAAAAAGACATGGATAGGTCAGTCTACTTCGTACCTTAAATTACACTATGATGTCAAAGATTATGAGAGGCACACTCTCTTTCAAATGCACACACGCACCAGCTACATTTGTCTAAACAACTGTATTGACGTGGGGTGTTTTGACATCAATGTCAGTCTCAAAAGCTGTGTCCACTGTTAATGTTTCATCGCCATGCCCTGCATTTACCTAGCTGTCATTGCCAACTGCTCAGCAGAACACACTAACATACTGACAGGTCTTTACACTGCAGAGCTTCCTGTTTGAAACCTCAGGAAAAATGAATTATTAAAAAAATAATGAATTATTATTTCATATAAATATCATGTTTGTTGTATTTAAACTCTGGACACATTATTGTAAGTTTTGATTGGAAGCAAAAAGGTTGAATGTCCAAAAAGGATTTTTGTCTTTACAGTACGGTGGTTGTTTTCTCTGCATGTATAGACACAGCCAAGCTAGCGCTCCCATTTGTTAGGACGTGAGGAACCAAACTAAAAGTCTGATGAGTCAGATTATCCACCAACACAAATAGGAACTGATGGTGGAATCAACGAGTCATGCTTTGATTTACATTGGATGGGGCCAATTTTGTGGGAAAAAATGTCACTCAAGGTCTTCTTAGAAGTCTTAGGCCCTAAATTGGTTCCCTACGTCCTATACACTACATAGGTCACTGGCTACCACATGCAAACAGTGCACTAAATGGTAGAGATAGAAATCTTTCAGACATGCAGTGCACTAAATGTTAGATAGAGGATAGTAAATATAAGTGGCTTTCTTTTAGACATACAATGGGAGTAAAATAAGTTATTCTATGACATACAGTAAGTACATAGTACACCACGTAGAGTAAGGAGCCATTTGAGATTCACGCCTTTATACTTCACTGCCTGCGAGTATGAGTGTTTCAGTCAGTTGTTAGAAATGGAAAGCAATGACGAGGTTGTTTTTAGCAGAGCTCAGAGCGCGTTCCTCCACACATTTTTAGGCATTTACCCTGGTGTCCCATATTGCCTGCTGAGCAACAAACTGTTCTGGAAGTAAACTCTTTTATTCTCGTTATTTGCTGCGTAACATTATACAGATTGACTGGCCATAAATCAGACATCTGCCAACATGCTGAAGTGAGCTAACATGTTAGCTAAGAAAAACAGAAGAATGAGACCTAAAAAGAGCCTCGCGAGCGGTAAATTTGGTCTCTTTTTTGCATTTCTGATTTCTTTCTTCAGTTATTTTAGATCGATGTTAACAAAAATGTTAATATGTGTAACTAAGACTCAGCTCCTGTGTTTTCTTGTGAAGTTTCGCCCTTTAAAACTCGTAGAACATGTTGATTTCTGTGGACTATAGCCGCTGAAAACTAAGGGAGCGTCTATAAAGTACATCGCTAACAGTGATCATCGAAGTCTAAGGCTGACACTCCATTAGGAAGCCCTGTGAGCTCATTCAGGCCTTTTAGCAAGTAGAACACAAATCCTGACCAGCCAGAGTTTTAAAATGGTTTTAAAATCTATAATCATTGATTATAGAACAGTGCAGTTTTTCCTGTTTGCCTTATGTTAAGTTAGTCATTTTGCTGAAATAGTTTTTCTCGTCTTTATTTAATTATATGACGTTTAAACGCAATCCAAAAGTAACAGAAAATAACTATTATTTTAATAAACAAATTATTTTAAATAAGTAAATATAAATACATTATTTTAATATAGTAGTCCTTTGGATTGGATTAGAGATAGATTTTTAAGAGGTAATTAGTCATTTATACCAGAACACGTTTTTAAAATAACCCTCCTAATCCTGAATATTTGTTAATAAAAAACGTTTTAGAAGCTTCAAATGTCCGCATTTAGTCTAAATGTTCAGTAAAAAATATGTTCATGTTAATTATCTTACCGCCTTGATGCTAATATAATCTCATTGTGCTCATTGTAGAACTGAGCGTTATCGTAGATATTTCTTTTTCTCGTTTTAACATGATCCAAACTGAAGGACTGGCACTAATTGTCACTGTTAGTCACTGCTGTTTTATGTGTTCTATGGCTATAAACTGTAACTGAGCATAAGAAAGATGCTACACTGTGTAAATAGCACTGAAGATGGTGGTGATCAATGTCAATTTAAAACATGGATGGAGAAATTTGGGCAATACTGAACTGATATGTGGAGGAAAACAGTGCACTTAGGATTTAAACTGGCTTTTGCCAGGCCGACTGTGGGCCAGGCCTGTGTTCCCCTTTGGGTATAGATGACATGCATTTGCTTTTTGTACCTCTAGGTGTCAGTGTTGTCATATCTGTGATGTTGCAGCTGCACACTGTCTGAAGGTTAAAGATAAGAATCACAGTGGCTTATATATATATATATATATATATATATATATATATATATATATATATATATATATATATATATATGGTTGGTGTGAAAGTAGAGGAGGCAGTGGATAGGGCAAGATGGAGGCAGATGATCCGCTGTGGCAACCCCTAAAGGGAGCAGCCGAAAGAAGAAGAAGATATATATATATATATGTATGTATATATATATATATATATATATATCTTCTTCTTCTTTCGGCTGCTCCCTTTAGGGGTTGCCACAGCGGAAAGAAGAAGAAGATATATTTCACTGGAATTTAATGTGAAAGACCAACACAAAGTGGTATACAATTGTGAAGTGGAAAGAAAATTATACATGAATCAAAACATTTTTTACAAATAAAAAACTAATAAGTGCGACATGCAAAAGTATTCAGCCCCCTTTTCCCTGAGTGCAACCAATTGCATTCAGAAGTTGCCTGATGACTGCTAATGACTCAAAAGGGTCCACCTGTGTGTAATCTAATCTCAGTACAAATACAGCTGCTCCGTGACGGCCTCAGATGTTGGTTAAGAGAATATTGGGGAGCAAACAGCATCATGAAGTCACAAGAACACACCAGACAGGTTAGGAATATGGTTTTGGAGAAGTTTAAAGCAGGCTTAGGTTATAAAAAGATTTCCCAAGCTTTGAACATCTCACGGAGCACTGTTCAATCCATCATCCGGAAATGGAAAGAGTATGGCACCACAGTAAACCTGCCAAGACAAGGCCGTCCACCTAAACTTACAGGCCGAAGAAGGAGATCACTGATCAGCGAGGCAGCCAAGAGGCCCATGGTGACTCTGGATGAAATGCAGAGAGCCACAGCTCAGGTGGGGGAAACTGTCCACAGGACAACAATTAGTCGTGCACTACACAAATGTGGTCTTTATGGAAGAGTGGCAAGGAGAAAGCCATTGTTAAAAGAAAACCATAAGAAGTCCCGTTTGCAGTTTGCCAGAAGCCATGTTGAGGACACAGCAAACATGTGGAAGAAGGTGCTTTGGTCAGACGAGACCAAAATAGAACTTTTTGGCCACAATGCAAAACGCTATGCGTGGCGGAGAAATAACACTGCACATCACTCTGAAAACACCATCCCCACTGTCAAATATGGTGGTGGCAGCATCATGCTCTGGGGGTGCTTCTCTTCAGCAGGGACCGGGAAGTTGGTCAAAGTTGATGGGAAGATGGATGGAGCCAAATACAGGGCAATCTTGGAAGAAAACCTGTTGGAGTCAGCAAAAGATTTGAGACTGGGGCGGAGGTTCACCTTCCAGCAGGACAACGACCCTAAACATAAAGCCAGAGCTACAATGGAGTGGTTTAAAAAAAAGAATATTCATGTGTTAGAATGGCCCAGTCAGAGTCCAGACCTAAACCCAATTGAGAATTTGTGGCAAAAACTGCTGTTCACAAACGCTCTCCATCCAATCTGACTGAGCTTGAGCTGTTTTGCAAGGAGGAATGGGCAAGAATTTCAGTCACTAGATGTGCAAAGCTGGTGGAGACATACCCTAAAAGACTTGCAGCTGTAATTGCAGCAAAAGGTGGCTCCACAAAGTATTGACTCAGGGGGGCTGAATACTTTTGCACGTCGCACTTATTAGTTTTTTATTTGTAAAAAATGTTTTGATTCATGTATAATTTTCTTTCCACTTCACAATTGTATACCACTTTGTGTTGGTCTTTCACATTAAATTCCAGTGAAATATATTTATGTTTGTGGTTGTAATGTGACAAAATATGGAAAAGTTCAAGGGGTATGAATACTTTTGCAACCCACTGTATATATATAGGGGTTGCCACAGCGGATCATCTGCCTCCATCTTGCCCTATCCACTGCCTCCTCTACTTTCACACCAACCATCTCCATGTCCACCTTCACTACATCCATAAACCTTCTCTGAGGTCTACCTCTTCTCCTTCTACCCGGCAGCGCCATCTCCAACATTCTTTGACCAATATATCCACTATTCCTCCTCAACACATGTCCAAACCATCTCAACCTGGCCTCTCTGGCTTTATCTCCAAACTGCTCCACCTCCACTGTACCTCTGATCTGCTCATTTCTAATCTTGTCCATCCTTGTCACTCCCAACGAAAATCTCAGCATCTTCATCTCTGCCACCTCCAGCTCAGCCTCCTGTCTTTTAGACAGAGCCACAGTCTCCAAACCATACATCATAGCAGGACGCACTACTGTCTTGTAAACCTTCCCTTTCACTCTTGCTGCTATCCTTCTGTCACACATCAGCCCTGACACCCGTCTCCACCCACTCCATCCTGCCTGCGCCCTCTTCTTCACCTCTTTTCTTCACTGTCCATTGCTCTGGATGGTTGACCCAAGATATTTGAAGTCATCCACCTTTACGACCTCTACTCCTTGCATCTTCACCTTTCCACCTGCCTCCCTCTCATTCACACACATGTATTCCGTCTTGTCTCTACTGACCTTCATTCCTCTCCTCTCCAGTGCAAACCTCCACCTCTCCAGATTCTCTTCCACCTGCTCTCTACTCTCACAACAGATTACAATGTCATCTGCAAACATCATGGTCCATGGAGCCTCCTGCCTGACCTCATCTTTCAATCTTTCCATCACCATTGCAAACAAGAAGGGGATCAAAGCTGATCCCTGATGTAACCCTACCTTCACCTTGAGACCATTTGTCACTCCAACTGCACACCTCACCACTGTCTCACTATCCTCATACATGTCCTGCACCACCCTAACATACTTTTCAGCTACACCTGACTTCCTCATACAGTACATCAGTTCCTGTCTTGGCACCCTATCATATGCCTTCTCTAGATCCACAAAGACACAATGCAGCTCCTTCTGACCTTCTCTGTACTTCTCTACCAACACTCTCAACACAAAAATTGCATCTGTGGTACTCTTTCTGGGCATGAAACCAAACTGCTGCTCACTGATCTGAACCTCTGGCCTTAGTCTTGCTTCAACAACTCTTTCCTATACCTTCATGGTGTGACTCATCAACTTTATACCTCTGTTACTGCAGCTCTGCACATCACCCTTGTTCTTAAAAATGGGGACCAGTACACTGCTTCTCCACTCATCAGGCATCCTCTCACTCTCCAGGATTTTGTTAAACAACCTGGTTAAAAAGTCCACTGCCTTCTCTCCTAAACATCTCCATACCTCCACAGGTATGTCATCTGGACCAACTGCCTTTCCATTCTTCATCCTTTTTAAAGCTGCCCTCACTTCCACCTTACTAATACTCTGCACTTCCTGATCCACTATCTCTCCCCCCGTTGTCCTCCTCTCTCTCTCGTTTTCCTCATTCATTAGTTCTTCAAAGTACTCCTTCCATCTACTCAACACTCTCTGTTCACTCACTAGTACATTTCCCTCTCTATCCTTTATCAGCCTAACCTGCTGTACATCCTTTCCAGCTCTATCTCTCTGTTTAGCCAAATGATACAAGTCCTTTACTCCTTCTTTACTGTCCAGCCTCTCATACAGCTCATCATAGGCCTGAGCCTTTGCCTTTGCCACCATTCTTTACGCTATGCCACTAGCCTCACAGTACTCCCGCCTACTTCCTTCATCTCTCTGGTTATCCCACTTTTTCTTAGCTGCCTTCTTCTTCTGAATACTCTCCTGGACTTCCTCATTCCACCACCAACTTTCCTTGTCTTCTTTCCTCTGACCAGACCAAACACCCAACACATTCTTGCCAGTTTCTCTCACCACCTTAGCTGTAGTTTCCCAGTCCTCAGGTAGCTCCTCACTGCCCCCAAGGGCCTGTTGCAATTTTTCCCTGAACTGCCTGCAACGGTCCTCCTCCTTCAGCTTCCACCATCTAATCTTTGGCTCGGTCTTCACTCTCTTCCTCTTCTTTGTTTCTAATCTCATTCTACAGACAACCACCCTATGCTGCCTTGCTACATTTTCCCCTGGTACCACTTTACAATCTCCAATCTCCTTTAGGTGGCATCTCCTGCTAAGGATATAATCCACCTGTGTGCACCTCCCTCCACTCTTGTATGTCACCCTGTGTTCTTCCCTCTTCTGAATATATATATATATATATATATATATATATATATATATATATATATATATATATATATATAGCAGTATAATCAATGAACAACATATTCACCATGCACTTTATTAGAAACTCCTAGGATAGTTCTGCATTGAGAATGCTTCACCAAAAAGTTGAGGTACAAGAAAGGAGTTTTTAATGATGTGGGCAGTAAGTTTATACAGTAACTAAGCACAATATAATTGATTATCTGTAAAGAAATATTTCATACAATGTCTTAAATAACTTATTTGCATATGTATGGGAAACAACCTTCAATTCTAGACAAAGGTTACTGTACTTGAGATGGAAATGCCAAGCATTATGGAAACATTACCTCAGCATCTCAAAATGAAACTGTTATGTTGCTCACACAGCAGGGGTCTCACCAGCAGCTTTGGCTGTTGACTATATGTGCTGTCACTCCTGTCCACCCAGTAACAAAGTGCTCAGCTATCCCAGGCTACCGACCACAGACTCCACCCAGTTTCCTTTAATTCACCCAAGAGTTACCAAATCCAGTTGCCCTCGTTCTCCTTTTAGCCCATTCAGAATTTTTTCTTTTGTTTTTTTCAAGTTTATTATTCCTGCAGTTTGATTTTGAGCTCTGTTTTTTGAAGTCATTGTTGAATTGTTTGTATGTTAATGAACATTTGATGAGTATTTTTCCTCTATAAGTTCTGTATTTGCTTCCAACAACACCACTTCCACCCAGTGGTGGGTTAATTTGTCTACAAAGCATTGATTTACATGAATGCAAAATTGGCCTCTAGCCTCATAACTGATCTGGGCAACCAGCACAATCAGAATGACACAAAACACTCAGTTTATTCACCAGTAAAAACAAATGGGAATTTGGGCAACAGTAACCAAATAACAGAGTAAGCCAAAATCAGAATAAAGTGACAGTATCAGAATAACTTGATGTTATTTCATGAACAGTGTATGAAGTGTTCTTGATAGAAGTATTTGATATAGTATTTGAAGTATTTTGATATGCGCCCACCCTTTACTCCCCATGTGTTCCATCGACTATTCACATAAAGAATCAAACTATTAATCATACTGTTTACTAAATAGGACTCTTTCCATGACATTGTTTTACCCCTCTAGAGTCTACCATCAGCTTGTACCAGGAAATAACAACCCCTAGCTTTTGCTGGCCATTTACCAATTCTAAGAAGTGCTTTCTAAGAAGCATATCTAGGAAAGTACCACAAACAAGCATGCAGTTTACCTGCAGAGCCACAATGGCAAAACCTCATACACTTGCTACTTTTGCTTATGAAGTTCAGCTCCGGTAGCTTTATACTTACCCACTTTTGTAACAGCAGTAATCAATCAACAATATGCGACTCTTTTTTTTGTACAACACAGATTATAAAGTATAAACAGTATACACAGATATTTCACCACTTTGTTTGTGCAGAGAAGGTGAAGTGAAAACAGTGAGCCTTTGTGGAGGTGTAGTGAAATCATTTCTGTGGCGAAGCATTGCTTGAGTAACTTCAGCTTAGCTGTAGCAGTTACTGTAAATGGCTGAATGCCCTCAGGACAGAAGTAGCATCTTTAATTATGCAAGCAGTACCAGCCATCACTTGTGGTCTATTGTAAATAAATTAACTACAACACAAAAATCTATCAGTCATTATTAAAAGGCTAAACATTTCTGATTTACAAACCCCATTTCCAGGAAAGTTGGGACATTATGTAAAATGCAATAAAAACAATCTGGGATTTATTAATTCTCTTGATGTAATGACTTAGTCGTAACTTAGTCAGACGCGTGCGGGTAAAATGTGAAAAAGAGGCTTTATTAGTTTGTCTAAGATGCACAATCGAGGTCGAAAAACAGGGAAAGGTCGGAACCATCATGAGCCAACAGTGTACAAACATAACAAAGATAAATCCAGGCAACCTAAATCCAAAAAGGGCACAGGCAAATGGGAAACTCAAAAAAATACAAACAACGGGTCAGATAAATAGGGCGGCACGGTGGGTAGCGCTGTCGCCTCACAGCAAGGAGGGCCTGGGTTCGATTCCCCTGCCGGGTGACCGGGGTCCTCTCTGTGTGGAGTTTGCATGTTCTCCCCGTGTCTGTGTGGGTTTCCTCTGTGTTCTCCCGTTTCCTCCCACAGTCCAAAGACATGCAGTCAGGTCGATTGGACATGCTAAATTGCCCCTGGGTGTGAGTGTGTGAGTGTGTGAGTGACTGTACTTCTGTCTTCCGCCTGAAGACTGCTGGGATAGGCTCCAGCACCCCCCCCCCCCCCCACCCCCCGCGACCCATATGGAGAAGTGGCTTAGAAAATGAATGGGTTCTCTAAATAAAGAGTAGAACAGAACACGGTCAAGAATGCTCAGTAGCTCAATCAATGATGCAATACCTCACTAACTGGGTCTAGTGACATACACAACAGGTGAAAAACATCAATAGTCAGGGGAAGCTGATCTATGATAGGTGTAACCTCATTTCCTTAAAGTCACATGCTCAGTCCTGAGGGTCATGGCTGGAGGGATGCGTGACACTCGAACCTTTATTATGCTGACAAAATTACTTTTAATATTTTGGTCGACCAACTTGATTGTATTTTGTAAATATAGATACATTTTGAATTTAATGCTTGCAACACACTGAATAAAAGTTT
This sequence comes from Pygocentrus nattereri, assembly GCF_015220715.1. Classification (NCBI taxonomy): domain Eukaryota; kingdom Metazoa; phylum Chordata; class Actinopteri; order Characiformes; family Serrasalmidae; genus Pygocentrus; species Pygocentrus nattereri. The sequence continues at coordinate 29,016,911 of NC_051213.1, read as the reverse complement.
AGAATATTTCAGTTACACCATTTTGAAACATTCTACAATAAGATGAACTGGTAACAGCTGAGTGTATTCTGATTAGGTATAAAAGGAGCATTCATCAGAGGCTCAGCAAGGGAAGATGGGCTGTTGCTGGCCATTTTGTGCCCCACTTTGTAAGAGAATTGTCCAAAGAGTTCAAACAGAACATTTGTCAATGCAAGTATGTAAAGAATTTAGGTCTTTCACCGTCTTTCATAATACTGTAGAAAGCTTCAGCTAGTCTGGAGAAATCTGTCCGTGTAGGTCTGGGAACTACTGTAGAATATATGTGACCTTCAAGCTCTCAGATGGCATTGCATAAAAAAAAACATCATGTTACTATGTTAAATATAGCCATATGGGCTCAGCGGTACTTTGGAAAACTGCAGTCACTTAACACAGTCTGCCACTGCATCAAGAAATGCGACTTCTATGGAGAAATGCTACCCTACCTGGGCCCGAGCTCATCTCAAAAGGCCCAAAACACAGTAAAAATGTGTGCCATGGTCAGATGAGTTCATGCTTTAACTTGTTTTCCAGAATAATGTTGTTGAGTTCTCTGTGCCAAAGATGAAAGGATAATCCAAAACTTTATCAGTGAAAGGCACAAAAGCCAACATCTCTCATGGCCTGGGGTGCATCAGTGCAACTATTAGTATCCTCATTTCCTAAGTGAATGAAATGGTAATCAAAAGGAAAGGCGACGTAACCCAGAAGTAAACACACGTTTGTACCAACCTTTTTTGAGTGTATTACAGGCATCACATTCTAAATGTATTCATATTTACAAAATACAATCAAGTTGTTCAGTGACAACAATGGAAATCTTTTCGTGGCACTTCAAGAGAATGAACAAATCACAGATTCTTGTTTTTATTGCATTTTACAAAATATTCCACGTTTTCCAGAAATGGGGTTGCTACATGTTCTCTCTATTTACAGTAACAAGCCCTTTATGTGTCACAATTGAACGCCATATAAAGGTCAGCGCAGGCACAGTGATCATATGTTTAGACAAGAGTTGGTGTAGGAAGATTCACAATACAATAGGCGTATTAGTACACTGATGAAACATATAATAGTGTTTAACAGAATGTCAAGTGACTAACATATGTCTGTCATTTTAAATTGGTTTGAGGAGAGTGTTCATGGTCCTTTAATTTACCTCAAAGTCCTGAATATGAGGATCTGTTTACTAGAAATGGGGAATCTGGCATTTTTAGAGCAGTCATGCTGCTTCCTGAAATGTGTGGAAGTAATTCAGAAAAACTAAACATAGCTCAGTGAAGGCCTTGCTCATGCAGTGACAGTTCATGAGGTCAGTAAGTCTGATGATTCAGTGAGATGCATGTTGGTCTACGGAAGAATTTGATAGACATTTTAATAACAAATGCTGATTGAATTGTTTTCTACACAGATCCTCCCTGAAGTGTCTGGAGGGGTTTTCCTCAGATGTTCCCCTTCTAGCAAAGGTCAGCCACACCCAGCACGTTGCCCTACATATCTCCTGCAGAGCTTAAAGTTAAGAGTAATCTTCCATCATTGTGCACATACATGATTTGCTGTAATATGCACTGGCAGCTACAATGACTTGTCATGCTGCACATTTTACCATAACTCTTCTGTTACACCGCTTCATACAAGATATTCATTAACTGCAACTTGACTAAATCTGCTTTGGTTTTATTGCAACACTTTATGATTTGGCAAAGAGTGTATGAACTAAGCTATGTAGGTTTGAACGGCATCTATGCAGGTGACTAAAACTGCTACAGATACGATAACCCTGTTCAGCTTGACTAAATATGACTAAAAACCTAACACGATATTTTCGTAATACTTGATATCTTGATTATCTCTCATGCGAATCATTGTATGAATAACAGTTTCACAATTTAACCTTTTATAAAACAAAGAAATGCATTTAACTCAACAATTGCAGAGAAAAATGGGGTGGGGTAACGGTGTTCATTTTGAAACTTGCGCTTCTCACCTCACAAAATCACCTGACTTTACCCACTAGGCCACTCAGTGTCCCAAGAGTGACTTAAATTCTCAGAAGCGGCTGTGTATTCATTTGGAGAGAGACAGAAAGCCACAATCTGAGCCATGAAAACAACACGAGTGAGCAGTATTCATAGCACACCAATAACATGCTTCAAACAAGTTTTGTTTTATTTTATTTATATGTTTTATTATTTTTTATTACACACCTATATAACCTAAGAATAGCTCAGCCAGTTTGCACTGAAGTCCCAGTAGTTACTGAATAATAAGTCATAATGTGTAATTAGCCTGGGATTGAAAATGATTAACAAATTAAAGTGAAATCCATTATGTTTGCACCAGTTCTGCAACAACTATTTTCCTATTATAAGGCACTTTGAAGGCAAAACGTTTTCATTTTTAGTGTTTTCAGATTTGGGCATTTTAATGGGACAACATATTAGACGTCAAGGTGTAATTTCTAATTTTTATTTTTTAAATGTATACACACACACACAATCCAGCACTGTACTCTTAGCCTCATTAAGAAATCAATGTTTTAAACAGTGTAATAAATTTAAAACTCATCAGTCTCTTGGTAGGATCTCATTTTTCATCTTTCATGGAAACCATGGTCAATGATCAAGACTAAGCATCTCGACACATCTGTTATTTATCTAATTCAGTCTTATATAATTAGTAATTAATATAATTTTTCACATTCTTTTTTTGGAATGTGTTGCAGGCAGAATTTTCAGAATGAGTATAAATGTACAAAAAACAATGAAGCTAAATGTAAAGGTTAAATATTTTGTCTTTGCTCTGATTTGTTTTTGAATAAAGGTTGAAGTAGATTTATAAATCCCTGTTTTCCTTTTTTTCACTAGCCAAAGCTGATTCTTAGGGTAAACCAGCTGTTACTAAACTATGACACATGACAACTGGGCAGGCTAGTTGTTTAGCAGGTTAGTTAGGCTGCTTATGACATGTGTGATGAGTTAATACGCTAAATTTCTCATCACGCCCTGTGAAAATAGTGGCGCTTGTGGCCAGTGGGATGCATGGTTGGAAAAAGCATGTTCGTATTCAACGTAATGAATATACATAATGAAGTGGTAGGCTTTTTGGGTCAAAATTGATTTATTTGCTCACACTGTAGAACCTTATAAGGATGTCTCATGCATTTTTCACCTCCTGCAACAAATTCCTCCACAGGGTTTAGGAGTGGGGAATATAAGAGAAGATGATTTTGGAAATCTGTCTGTTATCATGAAAACAATAGTGGACCAAAGCAGCATGGTAGAAGTTAACATTGTCCCTAATTACAGCACACGGGACTCTGATCATCCCCAACATCAAAGCCCATCATGAAAAGTGATCAGGTGGGCTGTGTTATAGTAGTCAATAGACCTTATGCTGCATTTCCACTGTGCTAGGGCCAAGAGCCACCTCCTACAACAGTGAGGTGCAATTTGTAGTGACAGCACTACTGATGAAGTGAATCAGAATCTAAGTGTCATTGATCTGAAAGATAAAACTGCCCTTTAAAATACAACATTCACAATGCAAAAATATGCTTTGTTGTCTTTCAGTGACATCAACCCAAATACAGACTACAAAAAGGTGGTGTACTTACATCCCACATTTCCATACAGTATTATAAAATGCAATGCAGCGTACATGTGTGACAGCAATGCACATGTGTGGTGCAAATCAGACAGAAGACGCCAGTCTTTGATAATGACAAAGACATAAATGGACCATAAACATTTTTCATGTCTACCATACCTGTACACGGATTATGTTTAGGTTTTTCAAGTTTGCTGTGTTGTTTTTCTTCATCTTTGCCAATGACAGCTATCAGAGTTTAACTTGGTCGTCTCCTTTGGGCCTGCCCACTGTGCCAGTGTGCTGTAACCTAGAATGATTAGGTTTAGGTTTGCTGGGTTTTCGCCTCATCTTTGTACACCTCAGTTGTCAGAATTTAACTTAGTTGTGTTCTTTTCATTGGGCAAATATGCTTGTGCTGAGGGGACACAAGCTTAATAGTGAAACCAGCTTTCTGGTTTTATATTACCATAAGGTACAAGAGCTGAGTGATAACTGTACAGCTATCAGGAATGGGCTATAGCAATTATGGTTATGACTGTACAGCTTTGAAAAAAGGGCTATAGCTTGATATAATGCCACTGAGGGACATTAGCAAGTTTGAAAACTTCCCACTACCCACTTTTACAGGCCTACCCAAAAATGTATTTCTGAATGATTAGTGCCACAGACTCACAGAGTTCATTACTCTTTTTGCATTGATGCAGCAATGTTCACACAATAATCAGGTGAAGATGGACAGCAGCGGCAAGAGCTGTACAAAACCACCAAGAAGACAAGAATGAAAAGGTCACTTAACCTTTTCTAGATCAATGTACTGGTACTGGCACACTTCTGTTGAAGCACTCACTTCCATTTTTAATATTATAATAATATAATAATAATAATATAAAAGCATTTTAATGTCTTGAATTATCCAACAATATTTAGAAAGAATGAAATATCAGGATTCGATTCCTGCACCGTTTTATTACCTGTTTTTTGCAGCAGTAATGGTTGTCTCATTTGCACCATGAACATCAAATGAGCAAATGCTAGCAAATCTCTGTGTCCTTACCTTCAAGGTGCTGTCATTATCCACAGAGATATTGTAATTTAAAACATGTGGTCTTGATAACACAGCAAAAGTTAGAGATAAGTGTAGAGATCTGTGAGTCAGGTGGTTACTCCATGTGAGTACAACTGTTCTGATGATTATGAAAACATCTTGAGAGTATTAACTTTGAAATGAGACCAAGATCATTCATTCATTCATTCATGGCATTTGGCTGACGCTCTTATCCAGAGCGACTTACAATTTGATCATTTTACACAGGTAGGCGAAGGCGGTGTTAGGAGTCTTGCCCAAGGACTCTTATTGGTATAGTGTAGGGTGCTTACCCAGGTGGGGGATTGAACCCCAGTCTACAGTGTAGAAGGCAGGGGTGTTAACCACTACACTAACCAACCAAACCAAAAGATCACAACTGTAGCCCAAAGTATGTGGGAATAGTGCTCCCTTTACTTTGCAAAAATGCAAAAATGGGGCGAGAGTTAAAACTTTATGGAGGATGAGATCATATCTGAGCAGGTGGGCAGTGAGAAATGCTGACTTTTACTAACTTTGCTAGCATGAGTTTGTGGCATATCAACTGTCATGACTTTGAAATTTATGATCAATGCTTTCTCCAATTTTTTTAAATTTCATAGCTAGCCACCTTGGTTATATCAGTGTAGGATATAAATAACAAAGAGTAAGAACTAAAGATGATAACAATGCATATATTTAAAGTTATTTTCACCCAGGAACCGCTGTGTGTTGTGCAAACTTTTAAGAGAGGTGAATGCTACAGTATAGAAATGGTGTATAGTAGAACATTAGATAGTTTATAGCTCTTTCACTGTAAATAGAATTTTATTTTCTCATTGGGTGAGGAGTTTGGCCAAATCAAATGTCCTTGCTGGCCACACATTGGGCAACCCTGGTTTAATGTGGTAAAAGGTCATGAAATTCACATGTCCACTTTCTTTCAAGAAATTTTCCTAAGAGTCGTTAGCCAGAACTGCACTCATGATGGCATTTTTTTATGTACTATAAAACAGGAACATGGGGCATTACAGTGGTCTACATCAGTGCTGCGGTTAAACTACAGAGGACTTTAATCACATGTTCTGGAGGATACAGTAAATCAAACCAATTTTCCTTTCTGTATGTCTAAATAACTGAGGCTTCAGTAAAGCAGCTCAAATTTGGCTGAATTCTCTGCTCAGCTTTCCTTAATCAAGCCATAAAGGAACACATGCTCTAACACAGTATCCTAGATGTCACCTAAGTTGTTGCTTCTTATTCCTCTGCCTTTTCACTGTATTTCAAACAAAACATGACTTGCAACTGTTTACATAGATACTGGTTTATGCTTGGAGACAGAACAGTTCTGTGAACTGAGCTTTCCTGGTCCACATGAACTCATAGTTATAAATGCCTGTGCATTCTACATGAAAGCATGTGATATTTCTTCTTTTTTTTCTTTTTTCTTTATTGAGGAATAAAAGCAAAACAGACATATCTAGTAGTTCCACACATTCAAAAGCTTCCTCTTTTTTTTCCCTTGCTTATTTTCCACAAAACGATGTACACACACACACACACACACACACACACAGAAAAACAAAAAAAAAGTATAACTACAAATTGGATAATCATGATGACAGAAAAATATAATAATTTTTTAATAATTTAAAAAAAAATTCAATCCCCTCAGTCAGCTGGCACAACCTGAAGTGAATTAAAATAAATTAAAAAAGGATTCCATTTGGAATAAAATGTTTTAGTATTGCCTTTCAAGGTGGACCTTATCTTTTCCATACTAAGAAAATGTATGACATCCCGGAGCCACATTGAAATGGAAGGGGGTTTTGAAGACTTCCATAGCAGCAATATGCCGCGTCTTGCCAATAAAGACGTAAATGCTATAACATCCGACTGAGCTCTGTCGAGCAAAGGTAAATCAGTGGAAAATCCAAATATTGCAATGAAAGGGTTCTTATTAATGTTGATTCCTAAAACCTTTGTCATAACCTTACAATATTCAGACCAAAATTTATGTAAAGAAGGACAGAAAAAGAACATGTGACTTAAGTTACATGGAGCAGCATCAAATTTATCACATTGATCCTTGACAGCATTCGGATAATATCTGGACAGCTGAGACTTGGATAGATGGGTTCTATGTAATACCGTGAACTGAATCAACTGAAGTCTTGCACAAAACGAACTTGAGCGTAAGCATGTGATATTTCATCAGATCATATATCAGATTCACACTTCCTTATTTTGTGTACTGTTTTGCAGCTTGTTTATCACTACCTGTGAGCTGCACACTCAAAAAAAGAGGTGTCAACATTGTGCCAAACATTGTGCCTTAACCAAACACAAAGGAGTAACATGTTAATAGTAGCACAGAATATGTTAAATTAGATAATAATGTAAAAAAAAATATTTATTGGAAAAAATTACACTTAGGGCTCTATTTTCATGCCAGTGCAAGTCAGTGACATGAGAAGTAGCGGTGCTGAGGGTACTGCCCCTCCCCCTAATTTCAGGCTTGCAATTGTTAAAAATCATTTGAAAAAAAAAAAAAAAATCATAAACCGTAACTTCCCTTCCACTCCTTCCCCTTTCTTACCTAATCTTACTTTACCTTTCCTAACTTTACTTCACCTCATCTCACTTTACCTGTCCTGTCCTACCTTTCCTTCCCTTTTCTTTCCCTAGCATTCCTTATCTTTTCATTCCCAGTGTGTATATATGAATTAATAAAATAAAATTTTAACTTAAGATATTCCAAAAACATTGCTAACAAAGCCTTTCACAATAATTTAGTTTTCTCTCAGCTCACCACAATACATATCAAAGCTAATATTAGCTTCCTAGTTATGAAAAGAAATATATTTTAGGACACTAGGAAGTGAAAATGATTGAGACGTTTGAGTGGGTTTGTTAACATTGCTGGCACCAAAGATTACTCTTCTCTAAAAGTGAAACAATTTCTCCCTCCTTTTGTCATCAGAAGTGTGCGCTACAGACTACCAAATGCATGAACACTGACTCATTTCTGTACTCCAGCATAACATGCAGCGTTCACTCTTATTCCTGGCATTCTGTGTTGTTAAAATAAAGAGATTATAGATATACAGATTTTAATTATATGTGTTTGGGGGGGTTGTGAAGGGGGGTGTACTGATTATTTATCACTCTAATACAATGCACATGCCTCATACCAACAAAGTCAATTAAGTGTGTGTGTTATGACCCCATATTTTCTTTAGGCCACTGTGTTGTCAGTAACACGTGACATTAAAACACTGAACTGGTGATGAAGGATTAAAAGCATGAGGAACCACAAAAATGATGTGCTATTATACCTACTACGACAATGGAAAAATCAAACTGTGGATGGCACCAAATAAAATAAGAAACCAACTCTGAAAGAAGAGTACTTAGCTAAACCAACCAGGAAACAAACTAAATACAATACCCTGGCCAGTCATCAAAACAACATGTGGCCAGACCCACCCTTTGACCTAGGAAACCAGACAGAGTAGACTTCTACATGGTGTGACTGTACAGGTGCATCCCTCTTACCTCTTTGAAACCCCAGGGGGGTACAAATAATCAAGCAGTCAACAGTTAAAAGCATGCAGGTAAAATACCAAAGTAAAGCACTTCCCCTAACAAAAGACAACCTCAAAAGACTGGTGAAATCCACTAAACCACAGCACACATGTGGTAACAGTCCTCTCTTTAGCCATCTTGAAAGACTCCTTTTAAGGTTTAGACTCATCCCCCAACTACACAAGCCAGTCAGAGGCCTTTCTCATATGACTGATGGCAAAGGAGGTAGACCTTTGAAGGGAGAGACTGGGAGAGAGAGACACAGAGAAAAAAGAATGGTAACATGTAGCAGAAGTATCACTCCTTTTTTATTGTTTATCAGTGATCATTTACAAACTAGCTGAAGTATAGTTACTGTTGTTGCCTGAAGCTTGTGGATAGGAGTCGTGTGTGTGTGTGTATATATATATATGTATATACATGAAAACGACAAAGATAGGTGGAGTGGCTGAACTGTAGGATTGGCCTCTGGCATGGATGTGTTAAGAAAAGCCCCCACAAGTACCCTGCTGCTATATCAAGTGGTGCACTCATTGTTCAAAACAAAACAGAGTCTGAAACTAGGCTTTAATTCTAGCTATAATAAACTAATAATAAATAATAAAGTGTAATAAACTGTAAATAAAAACTCCACTAATATCATTAGCCTGAAAAAGCAACAGTAGCCTGCCTCAATGACTACCACCTACTGGCACTAACAGCTGTTTCCAAGGAAAAACTGATCCTTTGGAAACATTACTAATAACATTCATAAGTTCATTGACCCCTTACAGATCTCCTATTGCCCCAAAAGGTCAGTGGGTGACACAGTGGCCACTGTTCTCCATTCTGCCCTTGAGCACTTGGACAAAATGAATGCATATGTGTGGATGCTCTTCTTTTATTACAGTTCAACCTTTAATAGGACAAGCCCTCCAAACTGGTTGAACTACCTGAACTTGGTTTACCCGCTCTCACTTGTAACTGGATCTTGGAATATCTAACTAACATCAAACACATGATGAGGGTCTCCTCTTAAATAACAGTCTGCACTGGCACTCCTCAGGGTTGCTGCCTAAGCCCCAAACAGTTTTCACTGTACGCACTGTATACACAAAAATAGCCTGACTATTACATGTGCAGATGACATTACTACCCTGGCTATTCCAGTCTAGTTTCATTAAGCGTATTAAAGTGGATCATGTCAACTCATATAAGGGTCAGCACATTTCCAATGGCCTCAACTGGTACCTAAACACCACAGTTACCATGAAACAGATGCAAGGGCGTCTCTGTTGCTCTATTGTCCATCATACGAAAAAAGACAGGCATGAAGAAACTGCCTCTGACAAAATGTTATCATGGTTTGATGGAGAGTGTCCTAATAACAGTTACATAACAGTATGGCTTGGAAATGCTACCTAGAAGTACAAAAAGGCCTTCAAAAAATCATATACACTGCAGAAAAAATGCTGGCACAGCTCTTAAGTCCACTCAGTCGCCACCTACAGAGAACATGTGTTATCACCAGCAACCCTCATCTTCTGGACAGTGTCTACAACATTGATAGTTTTGTATATATCAGGTACAGTCGTGGTACATACACATATATATATTTGTATGTACTTTTCTAAGTGAAAACAAGTAACCGCAACCTCTACAGGGAGAAAACCTAAATATGACATTTTTCTGCACAGTTAATGAACAATTAACATAAAAAAAAAAAACATAAAATGTGCTGTAAGCTTTACACAGAAAGACTGATAGCTAGATTGCAACAGTTTCTCCAGTATCAATATCAGCATTAGTTTTAACTCAATTATAACTGGTCCTCATTTCTCCAGTTGTATTGACAAAAGTATATTTTTGTGAAAATAGTCCCAGCTTCATTGGTACACTAAATCAGAACCTAAATCTTTGACCTACAAGATAATACTGCCGCTTATATACAATACAAATGCATGCATTCAAATACATAGAGCAGCATGGATACACTGACACACACTGTTAGAAATAAAGATTCTGTGCAGGTAAATTTTTCATTAATTGGATGTACAAACAAGGTACAAAAAAATAGGTTTTACCCAGGTAAAACTGAGGGTACCAGTGACAAGAAGGGTACTGCCCCAGAGACATTTTATTACCTTTTGTCTCTGAGAGTGAAAGAGCATTGAACTATAAGCTGCACTTATTTTATTGTACTGCACTCTGTATTGTAGTTTATTGTATTGTAGTTTATTGTATTGTACCTTATTGTTATTGTATTGCATTGAATGGCACAGAGTTCTGCGTTCAACTCTGTTTCTTTTTCTCTTGGTGTCTGCAGTGACATATTTGTTTCTAGCAGTATCTGAGCCCAGGACTGTCTTTTTCTCTAAGCTATTAGTAACTAGCAAAGATACTTTCTCTAGATTGACAAAGCACTTCTTGTAAGTCGCTCTGGATAAGAGTGCCTGCTAAATGCTGTAAATGTAAATGAGAGTGCAGAGAACATAGGCACAGATACTGTCCTCAGCGATTTGTTTCTGTATTTCCCTGAAATGAATTGTGTTGGTTACAAGAATCATGCAGACTTGAGTCAAGGTTAACCACAACCTGGGGTGTGATTCAATTTAACAGAGAAAAGAAGTGGGACAACAAAGTAATCAACCAGTGACAATAATATTTTTTACTGTTATTCTGGATGCCACAGTAAATCTACCCCAACTCATTTCTGTCTACCTAAGTAACTGAAACTACAGTAAAGAAGCTCAAATGTGGCTAGATTCTCTAATCAGCATTCCTTATAGCCAAGCCATAAAGAAGCACCTGCTTCTGATAATATAGATTATACATGATGAACAATAATAACAATACAGAGGAATGTAGTAGAGCAGTTGTTAAGATTAGTGGTTTCTAAACTTCAGCATCTTGCAGCTCACACAACTGGTCACAAAAGCATCTGTTCTCCCCATGCTCAGCTTCAAAGTGACAAGAACATACAACAGAACATACAACAGAACATACAAAACAGAGTAGTAGTTACTTGTTTTCAGTTCCTACGCACATTAAGCCTAGGCAGCTGTATTTTCTTTGTTTTAGTGGCTGCTTCACTTGTAACCATTTATCCATGGTGTATGAAAACTACACAATCAAAAAGAGAACTGTGTGACATTGACTTGCACTGAAAATATGCATATGCAACAAAGGTATCAAGTATTTTGCCAGATCAATAAAAAGAGCTCAACTAAAATATAATGTTTAATTTTCATAATCATCACAACAATATTTGTCATAGTTACAAATTACATTTGGTGTCTAAATGTAAAATTTTATAGTACTAACATAACCCACATTGGGCCACAGCACACAGGTTGAAAACCATGGGTTTGAATGTTTATATTTGATGAATTTTATAAGCATACATAAATATGTATAGGTGAAGCTTTTGGGGGACTATGACTAGATATTAAACTGTTTTATATATTTTATATTGATGGCAGAGTACTAAAATAAAATAATTTTAACAAAAATATAACTATATGTATTGCCCTGCTGAAAAGGAGCATGAACCAACATAGCTGGTCATCAGCAAAGCCAGCATATGTTGTGTTTTGGAAGCTGGTATGCTGACCAGCCGAAATAAAGTTCTTATCACCATCAAAACCAGCAAATGTTAAGTTTTGGTATACTGGTCACTACTGGGTGACCAGCTAAACTAGTACCAGCACTAGACAAGCATGACTGTGCATTAATGATTTTTTTGTAAGCAGGGTTTATATAAATATAAATATGTAACAATAGATCTAAGTGTGCAAATTTTGACGTACATTACCAGAAGCTGACCTATCATTCGGCAGGGTGTGGCTATAAAGCAGAACAAATTGAAACAGGTTAATGCTAAGCTACTGAAATCTGTTTAGTCACCATGACATCTTCAGTTAGGACTGAATTTAGGTCAGCAGCTATTACAGAACCTTTGTAATCATTGATATTGTGCTGTGCTCCCACACCAGGGCCCCGATGGCAGCTGGGAGAGCCTGTCGTAAACACACTTCTGAATATAAAATTTCACACAATCATATCATGGCCAGGGCTCGCACACAAGCTGCAAGCAAAAAACATAGGTTTGTGCACATGTTAGCCTCAGATGGAGACCACATACTCATGCGGCCGGTTACCAACATCTTGACTAATGAACCAACAATGTTCTGTTCCGTAGACCTACTGTTGTATGGATGAGCATACAATATAGAGATGCAGAGGAGTCAAAGTTTTTACCTCAAGTGCTAAATGCATTAACCACTTACCACTGGACATCTTCATAACAAGACAATGCATCTGTTTTTGTGGTTCAGTGCGAAGGCATCAATGATTTTGTCACTGTCCCGGGCCCGTGTTCTTTCAGCATTTGTAGCCAACAGTGCCAGGTTACAGGTTCAAAAGCCCCCACTGCTGTTCCTCAAGTCATTTTTCAAATGACAGACAAAAAACACAGTGCTCACAGCTCACTGATGTGCTGGGAAGTGTAACAGATATGCATATCATTTTGTGTAAGTGTAAAAATGCATTTTCACACTGTCTCAGGAATAGGAACTCCTAAGCTTGCAACAGTATGTTGTTCTTCTTTATTTTTGCAGTAGCCCGCAAGGCAGGTTCAGCTCTGCAGACAAGTTTTGGGTCTGCCTTGTCTCAGGTTGTGAAGTTGTAACGGGGAGCGATGAGGCAGATGTATGCGCTGAGAAAAGCGAAGTTTATTTTGGGCAAATCCAGAGTCGTGGTCGAAACAGTCCAGAGTCATAGAGCCAACACGGAAATAAGATGGGACGGACATAACGCAAAGAACGTACAACAGAGGCTAGCAGAGAAACAATACATTAAACATACAAAACAATCAAACATCAAACACTTCAAACAACTCCAACATACATCAAACAAAGACCAACACAGACCAGAGCAAACAAGGGATAATGAAGGACAGGCAGAAAACAGGTGGAAACAATCAGGGGCAGAATCACAAAACAAGGGGCTGGACTGGGGATCAAAACAAAGAAAGGATGTGGACTAGACTAAAACCCAACACGAACACATGGACAGGATTGGGAGGGGCCAATCATGACAGAAGTCTGTGCTGCAATTCCTGTTTTCACACACAAATGTCTCAACAATGAGCGCATTTACAGGCATTTAATAATCTGATAACTACAGAAAATAAGATTTTGCCAGTCATCCGATCAATCCAATTATATGCACTTGAGTAATCAGATAATGGGAAAACTCTGGGTCTACATGAGTTGGGAAGTAATTGTATTTCTGCATTGCAATGAGCCAATAAACTCACAGAAGACGTGACAAACGTAATGTAAAACTCAAAGTTCATGCTGCGGCTTTTTAAAAAAAAAACATTGTGCCACTTTACCTGAAAATATGAACATATATAATCTACAAAATAGAATATTAAAATACATCATTTTTGTTAATATCTTTACTTTCATCCACCAAAACAGCAAAATGCTCTGCATCTCTTGCCTGGTGGTGGTGTTAACATGGAAATCTTATTTTTATATTAATATTTGATATTGAATTTCTGGCTATATGTGCAGACATTTAAAAATACCTATAAAAAAATCTAATGTTATGGAGTCCTCCGCCTCCATACCTGCTACTGTCCACCCCATGACAATGAGCCCTGCAGTTTAATCACCTCATCTCTAAACGTCTACGGCAGAAATGATATCCTCAATACTGTCTTTGCTATCATAACACTGTTACTAGCCAGCTACATATGGCAGCTCTTTGTGTCACACAAATGATAATTTTTGTAAAATTCATGGTTTAAAAATAAAGTTTAGCTGATAGCTGACATATATATATATATATATATATATATATATGGCCCCAGGCTGGTCCAGTTCCTCTACGTCCCGGCTTGTTGTCTTGATGTTTTGTGAACATTTGCTTCTGTAGTATACTGTGGATGTCCTCGAAATAAATCTGTTCTTCTGTATACTCTGGTTACCTCACTGGTTGGCCATCTCCACCTACGCACACCACACATGTTACTGTCCCCACACCTTCCCCTGGACTGTAGCTATTTGTGGGAACGTAACAGCACCATTCTCATGATCATTTTGACCCCACGGGATGAGATCTTGCGTGGACCCCAGATCGAGGGAGATTATCAATGGTCTTTTATGTCTTCCATTTTCCTACAATTGCTCCCACAGTTGGTTTATTCACACCAACCTGCTTGCCTATTGTAGAGTGACTCTTCCCAGCCTGGTGCAATTCTACAATTTCTTCCTGGTGTCCTTCAGCAGCTCTTAGTGTATATATATATATATATATATATATATATATATATATATATATATATATATATATATATATATATATATATATATATATATGAACTTGGAACGTTACCTCACTGGCGGGGAAGGAGCCTGAGTTGGTGCGCGAGGTTGAGAGATACCGGCTAGATATAGTCGGGCTCACCTCAACACACAGCTTGGGCTCTAGGTCCAATCTCCTTGAGAGGGGCTGGACTTTATTCTTTTCTGGAGTTGCCCATGGTAAGAGGCGGCGGGCAGGTGTGGGCTTTCTCATAGCCCCTCGACTCGGTGCCTGTATGTTGGGGTTTTCTCCGGTGGACGAGAGGGTAGCTTCCCTACGCCTTCGGGTTGGGGAACGGGTCCTGACTGTTGTCTGTGCTTATGCACCGAACAGCAGTTCAGAGTACCCAGCCTTCTTAGAGTCCTTGGGAAGGGTGCTTGAAAGTGCTCCTCCTGGAGACTCTATTGTCCTACTGGGGGACTTCAACGCTCACGTGGGCAATGACAGTGAGACCTGGAGGGGTGTGATTGGGAGGAATGGCCTCTCTGATCTGAACCCGAGTGGTGTTCAGTTTTTGGACTTCTGCGCAAACCACAGTTTGTCCATCACGAACACCATGTTTGAACACAAGGATGTCCATAAGTGCACATGGCACCAGGACACCCTAGGCCGCAGTTCAATGATTGACTTTGTAGTCGTGTCATCGGACTTGCGGCCATGTGTTTTGGACACTCGGGTAAAGAGAGGAGCTGAGCTGTCAACTGATCACCACCTGGTGGTGAGTTGGATCAGGTGGTGGGGGAAGATGCCGGTCAGACCAGGCAAGCCCAAACGTATAGTGAGGGTTTGCTGGGAACGTCTAGCAGAAGAACCTGTCAGATTGATCTTCAACTCACACCTCCGTCAGAACTTTGACCAGATATCGGGGGAGGTGGGGGACATTGACTCAGAATGGGCCATGTTCCATTCCACCATTGCTGAAGCGGCTGACTGTAGCTGTGGTCGTAAGGTAGTTGGTGCCTGTCGGGGCGGTAATCCTCGAACCCGGTGGTGGACACCCCAGGTGAGAGATGCCGTCAAGCTGAAGAAGGAGTCCTACCGGGCATGGTTGGCCTGTGGGACACCAGAGGCAGCTGGCAGGTATCGACAGGCCAAGCGATCTGCGGCTTCAGTTGTCGCCAAGGCAAAAACCCGTGTATGGGAGGAGTTTGGTGAGGCCTTGGAAAGTGAATTTAAGTCGGCTCCGAAAAGATTCTGGCAAACCGTCAGGCGACTCAGAAGGGGAAAGCAGTGTGCCACTAGCACTGTATATAGTGGAGATGGTGTGCTGCTGACTTCGACTGAAGACGTCATTGGGCGGTGGAAGGAAAACTTTGAGGACCTTCTCAATCCCACCGACACGTTCTCCAGTGAGGAGGCTGAGTCTGGGGACATGGGAATAGGCTTGTCCATTACTGAGGCCGAAGTCGCTAAGGTAGTTAAGAAGCTCCTTGGTGGCAAGGCTCCAGGGGTGGATGAGATCCGCCCTGAGTTCCTCAAGGCTCTGGATGTTGTGAGGCTGTCTTGGCTGACACGCCTTTTCAACATTGCGTGGTCATCGGGGGCGGTGCCACTGGATTGGCAGACTGGGGTGGTGGTGCCTCTTTTTAAAAAAAGGGGACCGGAGGGTGTGTTCCAACTACAGGGGAATCACACTCCTCAGCCTCCCTGGCAAGGTCTATGCAGGGGTACTGGAGAAGAGAGTCCGGCTTATAGTCCAACCTCGGATCCAGGAGGAACAGTGCGGGTTCCGCCCTGGTCGTGGAACACTGGACCAACTCTTCACCCTCTCCAGGATTCTGGAGGGTTCATGGGAGTTTGCCCAACCAGTCCACATGTGCTTTGTGGATCTGGAGAAGGCATTCGACTGTGTTCCCCGGGGTATTCTGTGGGAGGTCCTTCGGGAGTACGGGGTATATGGCTCTTTGCTACGAGCCATTCAGGCCCTGTACAAACAAAGCTGGAGTTTGGTTTGCATAGCCGGCAGTAAGTCAGACTCGTTCCCAGTGAGAGTTGGACTCCATCAGGGCTGCCCTTTGTCACCGATTCTATTCATAATTTTTATGGATAGAATTTCTAGGCGCAGTCAAGGGATGGAGGGTGTCTGGTTTGGTGACCTCAGGGTCACATCGCTGCTGTTTGCAGATGATGTGGTCCTATTGGGGACATCAGGCCGCGAACTTCAGCTTTCGCTGGATCGGTTTGCAGCCGAGTGTGAAGCGGCTGGGATGAGAATCAGTACCTCTAAATCCGAGACCATGGTTCTCAGGCGGAAAAGGGTGGAGAGCCCTCTCTGGGTCGGGGATAGGCTCTTGCCTCAAGTGGAGGAGTTCAAGTATCTCGGGGTCTTGTTCACGAGTGATGGTACAAGGGAGCGGGAGATTGACAGGCGGATTGGTGCTGGGTCAGCAGTGATGCGGGCTCTTTACCGGTCTGTTGTGGTAAAGAAAGAGCTGAGCCATAAGGCAAGGCTCTCGATTTACCGGTCGATCTACGTTCCCACCCTCACCTATGGTCATGAGCTTTGTGTAATGACCGAAAGAATAAGATCGCGAATACAAGCGGCCGAAATGAGTTTCCTCCGCAGGGTGTCTGGACTCTCCCTTAGAGATAGGGTGAGAAGTTCAGTCATCCGGGAGGGACTCGGAGTAGAGCCGCTGCTTCTTCACGTCGAGAGGAGCCAGCTGAGGTGGTTCGGGCATCTGGTTAGGATGCCTCCTAACCAGGTGCACCCTCGGGAGGTGTCACAGGCGAGTCCACCTGGGAGGAGACCCCGGGGAAGACCCAGGACACGCTGGCGCGACTATGTCGCCCAGCTGGCCTGGGAGCGCCTCGGAATCCCCCTTGGAGAGCTGGTGGAAGTGGCTGGGGAAAGGGAGGTCTGGGCTTCATTGCTTAGGATGCTGCCCCCGCGACCCGAACCCCAGAGAAGCGGAAGATAATGGATGGATGGATGGATGGATGGATGGATGGATATATATATATATATATATATATATATATATATATATATATATATATAGTGCAAATTTGCTAGAGTTTGCTAGAGTCTGTTTGATGGCTTCAGGCTACTAAACCATTAGCAGATTACTTGAATTAATTGCATCTTATGTTGCATTTGGGTGCTCACTGAAAGGCTGTACAAACCAGATGATAAGCTAGTTAACAACTTTGGGTGTTAAAAATATGTAAAAGATATGCTCACCACACAGAAGCAACGCAAGCATTCTGCTTTTTCTCCACTATATTGAAAATTATGGGTCATTCCATGGAAATGGCACATTTTGAGTCCTCATCTCCTCTTTAGGTGTATTTTATCTACTGGGTCACAAAAATCTATATTTTAACAGCTTTACACATACATTGAAATATCTCCTTTAATACAGTGTATTTTTTTTATTTGATCTTTTTATGAGAACTTTGTTTATTTATTTATTTTTGCTGACACCACCTATTTTGTCATGTCCCTCATGGCCTTCAACGAAAGTTTACTTAGAATATACCAAATACAACTATAAAAAAGTCCATATATTTTGATGTCAACCTAAACAACTGTCTGTGTTTAATTGTTTGTGATATTATTTTTCAAAATTAATTGATAATTATTTATTAAAATCACATTATTTAGTTCTGTACCTAAGTAACCCCTCAACCCCGTAACACAAATGAATCTCCCCCACAAAAACAATGGTATGATCCATATGATCCATATACATCAAGAAGTGACATCACTCAAGTCTTTTGGACAACAGGACAGCAAAGACAGGCAAGTGGCTTCCTTCTTTTATTTAATTTTGGTCATTTATCTTGTGATATTGTGGTCGCCAAACTCAGTGACTCAGTGAAGATAGAAAACTATTACTTATAAAAAAAGTTTTTTTTATTTCAAAACTATATGCTAATTCTGAATCTCATGCATGCCATGTGCTCTCTCTCTGGTATACAGTATGTAGAGCAGCGGCCATTTTGTGCAAAAATCACAACCCCGTCACAATCTCACAACCCCGTTACAGTCAAACATGTAACGGGGTTGTGAGATTGTGATGGGGTTGTGATTTTAAGACTTTTGTTGTTAAGTTACCTACTTATTTTAAGAATTATTATATTTGATTAACTTTCTTTTACCACACGCACGCTGAATGTAATCTATGTTCCATGTTTAAGATGGCACCAACAACAGCAGCAGAAAGGCAGAGGAAGTATCGGGCACGCCTTAAAAGTGATCCAGAAATAAGGGAGAAATACTTGCAGAGTGAACGTGAGAGATGGAATGGAAAGAATGTAGAGGAAGGGAAAAAGAAAGCAATTAAGGACTTAAGTAAAAGAGAACAGCGGCAGAAACGAAAAATGTGGAGAGCAGCATACAAAAGGAGCAAGGAGAGGAGAGTAGCGCTCAAGAATTTAAGCACTCCTCCACACAGTCCAGATCAGGGAGATCACCCAGAGCAGTCAGGATCTTCAAGGTTAAGGCAATGGGCTTTTAACAGTGTTAGAAAATGATTTTTACACAATTTGATTTTAAAAAGCGGGGAGAGGAGGGGGAAAAGGCCTAATACTAGGGGCAGCCATGGTCTGGTGTTTAGTGCACTTGGATTGTGATAGGAAGGTTGCCGGTTTAATTACTAGAGCCAACAGGTCACGACTGAAGTGCCTTTGAGCAAGGCACCTAACCCTTAACTTCATTGTTTTGTTTTGTAGGCAACGTCTGGTGGCACAGAAGAGGAACAGAAAAGAAAGAAACAAGCTCAAGAGGCAAATAAAAGAACTCAAGGAAAAAGTTGAAAAAGAAAGAAAAATGAAGGAAAAATACAAAAAAAGGTGCCAACGTTTAAGGAAACATTCTGATTCACCACGGTCAAAAGTAAATCTACTAACTGCAAATTGCCGTGTTAACCCCAAAATCAAAAAGACATTGCTTTACCACCAATCACTAATTCAGGATATCAGTAATAAATACAAAAAAGCCACCAAGGATAGTGAAAGACAGCTGATTGCCAAAGTTACAACAGGAAGGATTGTAAAAAAATACAGGTTGCAAAGATTTGCCAGTGAGTCTGTTGGATTTTCAAATAAGCATTTCAAACATAATGAGGGTCATCATTTTGAAAGAAAGAGGACCAGCAGATTCACTGATGACTTTAAAAAAAGAATAAAGGCATTCTATCTAAGAGATGATGTCAGTAGGATCACCACTGGAACCAAACAAACACTCACAAGAAACAAGGTCAAAATGCAGAAAAGGTTCCTGGTGGATACACTGCAAAATATTCACAGAAGATTTTTAGCAGAAAACCCAGAACAAAATATATCATATTGCTTTTTTTGTTATCTTCGCCCTTTTTGGGTTGTTAATCCAACAATCTCTGAACGAGACACATGCATGTGTAAATTGCATGAAAATCTGAGCTTTCTGGCTGTGAAGCTCAGTCAGCTAAAACTTATTAAAACTGCCAATCTGGAACAGTTGGTAGAGATGGTGTGCTGCAACTCATCCAACAAAAGCTGCATGTATGGAGAGTGTGATCACTGCAAGCACAAGAGTGTCCCTATCTCAAGTGCATTTAACAGTACTTCAAATGTTTCTTTTACCCAGTGGGTAACGGAAGAGAAGGAGATGGATAAAAAGAAAGAGGGAGAAAAGGCAACTGTCAAGGTGATGATTAAGAAATCTGTGGAGAGCACACAAGAAGACCTCGTGGAGCTCTTCCACAGCTACATAAAGCGATTTAAACAGCATCACTTTAACATCAAGCAGCAGTATGCCTTCTGTCGTGAACTGAAGAAGAACATGTCAAGGGAAGAGGCTTTGATACATGTTGACTTTTCAGAAAATTACAGCTGTAAATACAGCTCCCAAGTTCAGGCGGTCCACTTTGGGCCTTCACATCAACAGGCCACCCTTCATACGGGTGTGTTGTATGTTGGCAGACACCCAGAGCCTGTGTGCTTTTGCACCATCTCCCCCAGTAGATACAAAAGCCCTCCAGCAATATGGCAACACCTACATCCTGTGCTGGATTATCTTCATACCCAACATCCACAAGTGTCTGTGCTGCACTTTTTAAGTGACGGCCCATGTACTCAGTACAAACAACGAGGCAACTTCTTCCTTTTCACCACAGAACTGGACAAAAGAGGATTCAAGGCTGGTTCTTGGAATTTCTTTGAGGCTAGTCATGGGAAATGAGCACCAGATGGTGTTGGGGGAGCCTTAAAAAGAACAGCTGATATGATGGTGGCAAAGGGCCGTGACATCCCAGATGCACTAGAATTGTACAATGCCTTGACAGAGACAAACACAACAGTGAAACTGTTCTTTGTGAAAAGTGAAGATGTTGAGGAAGCAACGCAAAAAATGCCAAAGCTGATACCAGCTGTTCCTGGCACCATGAGAATTCACCAGGTCATTACTCTGGCTCCAGGAGAACTGATATCTCGTGATTTAAGCTGCATGTGCACAACACGGAAGCAGTTTATCTGCAAGTGCTTCAACACCCAGTGTTTCAGTTTTGGCCAGAAGATAACAACCACTGTGCCACAGACAGCCAGTGAGGGGAATCCAGAAAAGGATATCCAGTGGGAAAGTCCAGAGCTCATTGGGAAATGGTGTATTCTCAGATATGATGATGATTTGTATCCAGGCATCATTCTGAACATACAGGAAACACATGTACAGGTCAAATGTATGCATCGTGTCGGGTCAAACCGATTCTTCTGGCCGCATCAGGATGATATTCTGTGGTACTTGTTTGATGATGTCCTTGAAGTCATTCCACCCCCGCAGCCTGTGACAAAGCGTCATGTGGAGGTCTTGAAAGAGGTGTGGAACCGACTTACAGGCTGAAGTCCATGGTGCAAGAGGCACATGCATACATACACAAATACAGACACACTGAAATAATTAACAGTTTGATCAATATTATCAGTACACAAGTTTAATTGCATGTGCAGTAACAGGCATAGGTGTCTTTTAGTACACCTCTCATCGTTTAATTTCAAACGTATGTTTGACCAAATAAGGCTTGGTTCTTATGCCTGAAAACACAGGACACAAATACACACACAAAGACAGACAGACAGACATACACACACACACAATCTCACACACTCACACTCCATTTTGTCAACACGAGTTATTCGGTCTAGAATGTTTTCTAGATTAGATGTTGTTGTAGTTGCCATTGTTTTTAATTTGGGTTAATAAAACTCAGTTCAACTGCAATTTATATCTGTTGTCTTTCTTTGACATTGCTGGGGACAATAAAGTCCTCCAAGGCAGCACTCCTAAATGTTGATGTTTTTTTCATCATTTTATGTCATGTAGAACTGATCAAACAAACAGGCTAGTAGTACATGATGAGGGCTCTTAGAACACCACTCATTGATTTGATTTCAAAGCCACATGGGAGACACATTGTCATTCAGATCATCATCACACTAACATTTGTCACAATGCTGAATCTCATGACTAACATATCCATCATTATCTAACCTCACCTGTGAATTTCCAGCATCCTGTCCTCTAAGCCCTGTTCATCCCTTCAACCCCGTTACCATCTTCAACCCCGTTACCCTAATCTCAACCCTGTCACACCTACATTTTAATACATTATTTTTTTAAATGCATTGAAAAGTAATTTAATGTTTGTTGACTTCTGTCTAAAATGTTGAGAGTTATTATAAGCTTATTGAATTTGGTGAAGATTCTTTAGTTAAACCACACTTTTGATGAAAAATGACAAGAGCGGTTTCATGAAAAGGGACATTTCAGGCTTTAGTATTGCAAAAAAGTGAGATTTTGTATAATTTTTGTATTCACAATTATTGAATTAGTGTTGGGGACATCTGATTAATATGAAAATATTTATTTCTTCAGAAATGCATTTTATGGTCATATTCAGAGAGCTTCCACTTTGTACGTAACGGGGTTGAAGAAAAACATTGCCCAGATCTTGAAAAAATGACCAATAATAATAAAGAGCTAATGCCTGAGATGAGAAAATATGATTTTCTGATAGTTCAAAATATTCTTAATGCTGTGAGGTATACATATCAATGATACATTTAAGCAAAAAATTTGAAAATGTCAAAGTCCAATTTGAACCATTCTAGTGGAATGACCCTTATATTTGTTATGGTTTTGCTATTGAAAAGCACATAGTTTACATAGTTCACATAGTGGCTAAAAAGGTGAAAGATTGCATTATGAGTCACATCTGGTGAACTTGTGTCATATATTCTCAAGAATCTGCAGTATGTGGTTTAGGTCAGAAACTTAACAGAAACTTGCCAGTTGTGAATAACTGATGTTAGCTAGTACTTTGTCAGCAATATGCCTGTCCCACATGCCTTCCTGCATTCCTGACCAAAAAAAAAGAAATTCTGCACAGAAATGCCATATTTAAATGAACTTATTTTCACTTTAAAAAACAACATAACATACAGTGGGGTAAAAAAGTATTTAGTCAGCCACTGATTGTGCAAGTTCTCCTGAGAGAGGTCTGTAATTTTCATCATAGGTACACTCCAACTATGAGAGACAATATGAGAAAAAAAATCCAGGAAATAAGACCAGCATTATGCAGCATAACATTCGTCTGCTGAAATCGGATCCAATCAGACAGACGAACTGCAGAGTGCCGGCACGCCTGATTCCAGACTTGAAAAAGGAGGTGCAAACTATGCTAGAGCTGGGAGTGATCGAGCCATCAAAGAGCGAGTGGTGTAGTCCGGTGGTCTTAGTGCCTAAGAAGGACGGTGGCCTAAGATTTTGCATTGACTTTTCTAAACTCAATTCGGTCTCTGCTTTTGACCCATACCCCATGCCTAG
This sequence comes from Pygocentrus nattereri, assembly GCF_015220715.1. Taxonomy (NCBI): domain Eukaryota; kingdom Metazoa; phylum Chordata; class Actinopteri; order Characiformes; family Serrasalmidae; genus Pygocentrus; species Pygocentrus nattereri. Next base: position 28,993,485 of record NC_051213.1, on the reverse strand, counting down.
AGCAGATGAGTTGATCGATCGACTTGGGAAGGCGAAGTACCTCAGCACTCTGGATCTGTGCAAGGGGTATTGGCAGGTGCCGCTCTGCCCAGCAGCTCGTGAGTTGACTGCTTTTCGTGTTCCATCTGGGCTGTACCATTTTGCGGTCATGCCCTTTGGCCTGCATGGAGCGGGTGCAACATTCCAGAGACTTATGGACGAAGTGTTGAAGGGGACAGAGGGCTTTGCGGCTGCGTTTATCGATGACGTGGTGGTCTATAGTACGAGCTGGGATGAGCATGTACGACACTTGAAGGTGGTCCTGCAGAAGATTGCACAGGCAGGTTTGTCTGCCAACCCAGCAAAAGTGCCATCTAGCCAAAAGCTCCGTGTCCTACCTGGGCTATATCCTAGGCGGGGGTCTGATACGCCCGCAAGTGGATAAAGTGGAGGTGGTCAGGCGCACGCCAGTGCCAACCACAAAGAGGCGAGTAAGATCCTTTCTGGGCCTGGTCGGCTGGTACCGGAGGTTTGTTCCGAACTTCTCGGACCGAGCGGCGCCACTGACTAACTTGACTAAAAAGGGCATGCCTCAGCGCGTTAAGTGGACGCCGGAGTGTGAGGCGGCATTCAAAGATCTGAAACAGACTCTGTGTACGGAACCAGTTCTGCGCAGCCCTGACTTTGAGAAGCAGTTTGTGGTCCAGACTGATGCTTCAGGGTGCGGGTTAGGGGCTGTGTTGCTTCAGGGAGAAGCAGATGCGCTGCAGCCAGTCCTGTACATCAGTAGGAAGATGTTTCCACGAGAGATGAACTATTCTACAGTAGAGAAAGAGGCTCTTGTTGTGAAGTGGGCTCTTGATTCCCTTAGATACTACCTGACTGGCGCTGACTTCATCCTGGAGACCGATCATCGGGCGTTGCAATGGATGCAGAGGATGAAGGACAGCAACGCTCGAATAACGAGGTGGTATCTTTCATTGCAATCTTTTAAGTTCCAGGTGCGTTACCGGAAGGGGGCGCATAATGTGACTGCTGATTTCCTCTCACGTCCCTCTAGTGAGTGACAGTCTAAGGGGGGGGTGTGTGTGATGGGGTCAGTAGGTCTACCCCATCACCAGTTTTATAAAAGACATTTAAGCATCTGTTTTTAAATTAAACATTTGATGTATGGGATACTTACCTGTGATCTCTTCTGTCCTGTTCCTTAGGGGAGCGCGGGCGCCTTCTGGGGCTTCCCTTATACTGGCTGGTAAAGCCCACAGCCGTGTGTAGAGGGGGGGGAGGCGTAATCCGGGAACCTAAAGGGGGGAGGGAAGACAGAATGGTTATAAGGTGTAGAAATTAAGATTCATCACTAGATCATGATTGTGTAGTGTTGTTGTTGTCATTGTTATTTATGTAAAATGGCCATCGTGTTATGTTGTGTGTGTTTTGTATGTTGTAACCCCTGCTAGCCCGGGAATGGATCATGCTAATGTTTGGGGTGGGGCTAGAGGTTTATATGGGGGGTTTTTCTTTCTTAGTTTTTTTTTCCCTTTCCTTTGGGTGGAGGACAATGGTCGTGTCTAAGTGGCCTTGCGGCTACCGACACTAGCTGGCTGCTGGATGCCGGTGGAGACCAGCCAGAACTGCACGGATTGGCGGAGGTCGATCAGTTCTGACTTTATTTGGTTTAGTTACTTTCTTTTTGCTCAGTGTTTGTTTTTGCTTTTTCTACTTGTATCATCTCTACTTGAAAATAAAAGTGCTCGAGTGTGCACCTGGCTCTTGGAGTCTGATCCGATTTTTGTAAGGTGAAACCCATGCTTACGCCAACACTACCAAAATGGAAGAAATCCCCTTAACATTCCCACAGTGGGGTAAAAAAGTATTTAGTCAGCCACTGATTGTGCAAGTTCTCCTGAGAGAGGTCTGTAATTTTCATCATAGGTACACTCCAACTATGAGAGACAATATAAGAAAAAATAATCCAGGAAATCACATTGTAGGATTTTTAAAGAATTTCTTTGTAAATTATGGTGGAAAATAATTATTTGGTCACCCACAAACAAGCAAGATTTCTGGCTCTCACAGACCTGTAACTTCTTTAAGAAGCTCTTCTGTCCTCCACTCGTTACCTGTATTAATGGCACCTGTTTGACCTCGTTATCTGTATAAAAGACACCTGTCCACAGCCTCAAACAGCCAGACTCCAAACTTAACCATGTCCAAGACCAAAGAGCTGCTGAAGGACACCAGGAAGCAATTGTAGAATTGCACCAGGCTGGGAAGAGTGACTATACAATAGGCAAGCAGGTTGGTGTGAATAAACCAACTGTGGGAGCAATTGTAGGAAGACATACAAGACCATTGATAATCTCCCTCGATCTGGGGTCCACGCAAGATCTCATCCCGTGGGGTCAAAATGATCATGAGAATGGTGCTGTTACGTTCCCACAAATAGCTACAGTCCAGGGGAAGGTGTGGGGACAGTAACATGTGTGGTGTGCGTAGGTGGAGATGGCCAACCAGTGAGGTAACCAGAGTATACAGAAGAACAGATTTATTTCGAGGACATCCACAGTATACTACAGAAGCAAATGTTCACAAAACATCAAGACAACAAGCCGGGACACGTTGAGGAACTGGACCAGCCTGGGGGAGAACACAGACGGCACCAAAGAAAAGAAAATAACAAAAGAACTACACTAGCTGGTATTTGGGTCTTGTCTACCTAACAAAACAAAATAGCTGACTGCTACACTACTCTAAACTAGACCAAAAGCACAGGGGGTGGTGCCCGCCTCTAAACTAGTGTGTCTAGACACTCAGACTACCTGCGTTTGGCAGTGTAAGTGCGCGCACGGTCTAAACTGCTCTTCCTCCCAGCAGGAAACCAGCTCAAACACAGTAGGAGGAAAGGGGAGACAGTAACGACAACCAATACCAAACGATTAACAATGACAACAGCACTACACATAACAGCACAACTAAACTGAGGCACAAAACTTCACAACACAGCAACCGAGCCGAAGGCTTCCGAACAAGTACCGCCGCGCAGCTTTTGAGCACGAAGTCCCGCCCTCTCCTGGTCCGGACGCGCCCTCTGATTGGCCAGGAGGCGACGAGCGTGACGAGGATGACGAATGACACATCGATCCACCTATAAGGTGAAATACAGACCGACAGGTGCAGGAAAGAGGGGAGAGAAAAGAGCTAACGAGGGAGCACGATATATATAGAGAGAGAGGGAGAGAGAGCACGCACAAGGCGCCCACACGTAACACGAACACCCCGAAGAGTGAACATGTAAAGCATGTTCGCGACAATCAGTTTCTTTAAGGACCTTCAAAGTCACCAGTACAACACTATCTGCAAAAACAGTGCTATCACACACGAGGTAACGCATCAGCAACAACATTTTCTGATCCTTTCTTGTGCTTAATCTCCAAGTCATACCCCTGAACTATAAGAGACCATCTCATCAAACGTTGATTCTGGTTGTACATCCGGGATAGAAATACCAGAGGGTTATGATCAGTGTATACAGTCACTGGTAGTGGACAAGAACCTATGTAGACCTCAAAATGTTGTAAAGACAACAATAAGGCCAAAGTCTCCTTCTCAATTGTGGAGTAATTCAGTTGATGTTTATTGAATTTACGAGAGAAGCAGCACACAGGGTGATCCACGCCAGAAGCATCCTCCTGAAGTAAAACAGCACCAGCACCCACAGCACTTGCGTCTACCTCCAATTTGAAGGGTTTGGAGAAATTAGGAGCTGCTAAAACAGGAGTACTATACAGAAGAGCCTTAACATTGTCAAAGGCATGCTGACAGTCTGAACTCCAATCAAATGGTTTTGATGGACTAAGCAAAGAAGTGAGTGGCATAACCACAGTGGAGAAGTTTTTACAGAAGCACCTGTAATAGCCAGCCATGCCTAAAAATCGGCGCAACTCACGTCGGGTAGAAGGCACAGGAAAATGTAGTATGGCTGCGATTTGGGCATCAACAGGACGTACCTGTCCCTGACCAACTCTCTTACCAAGGTAGGTTACAGTAGCTTGAGCAAACTCACACTTTGCTAGGTTAAGAGTCAGCGAAGCTTTTTCCAACCGTTCAAAAACAGTGCTCAGGATCTTCACATGAGTGGGCCAGTCTGATGTGTAAACCACAAGATCGTCTAGGTAAGCAGAACAATTCAGTACACCTGACAATACGATATTAACTAGTCTTTGGAAAGTAGCTGGAGAATTAAGGCCAAATGGCATAACTGTGTACTGCACAAATGCATCCGGAGTCACAAAAGCAGAAATGTCTGATGCACGAGACGTCAAAGGAACTTGCCAGTACCTCTTCAACAAATCTAATTTACTAACAAACTACGCTGATCCCACATTATCAATACAGTCATCAATACTAGGCAAAGGATAAGAGTCAGAGACTGTGACGGAATTTACCCGTCTGTATTCAGTGCAAAGGCGAACTGAACCATCGGGTTTGGGAACAAGCAGGCAGGGCGAACTCCAAGGGCTACAACTAGGCATTGCTAAACCATGTTCCAACAAGTAGTTTACTTCTTTTTTCATGGCTGCTCTTTTAGTGGAGCATAGGTATAGGCATGCTGCTTAAGTGGTTTTGCTGTAGTTACCTGTATATCATGCCTCAAAACATTTGTCTGGGAAGGTACATCTTTGAAAATAGAAGGAAAACTTCGTATTAGGCTTTCAATATCGGTTTTCTTTTTTTCTGGCAAGTGACTCAAAAGACTAGACAGATCCTGTAACATCTCTGAATTCAGAAGTCTACAAGAAGCGTGTGGAAATGATCGTAAGTCTAATCCATCCTCATCTACGTTGTTTGGACCAGTAGTCACCATGCCAACTGAGGACAAACCTTTACCTTTGGATTGTTCATGTTCATCTAATAATGCACTTGTACTGTACGAGTATGGTAAGTCTTCAGCATGTTGATATGACAAACACGTTTCTTACGTTTACGATCGGGAGTGCGGATGATGTAATCTGTGTCACTGAGCTTTTCTGCAACAGTATATGGACCAGCAAACTTAGCTGAAAGTGATGGACCAGGAAATAGGAGTAGAACCATTACTTGGTCACCTGGCTGAAACTGTCTGGCCACTGCACGCTTGTCAAAAGACCGTTTCATACGTTCTTGAGAGACTTTCAAAGTCCCACGAACTAAAGAACAAGCATTATGCAAACACTCGCGAAAAGTACTAACATAATCCAGAATGTTCTGCGGTTTACATTTGTTACTTAAGAATGTCTCTTTAAGGACTTTTAATGGGCCACACACTGAATGTGCAAAAACTAACTGAGCTGGGCTGAATCCTAAGGATTCTTGAACAGCGTCACGCACAGCAAAGAGCACAAAGTGCACACCTTCATCCCAGTCTTTCCCAGTATCTAAGCAATATTTGGGAAGCATAGATTTTAAAGACTGGTGAAATCGTTCTAATGCGCCCTGTGATTCAGGATGATATGGACTTGAGACTCGATGAGTGATGTTGAGAGTGACCATAACCTGCGAGAAGAGTTTGGACATAAAATTTGTACCCTGATCAGTCTGTACAATTTTTGGCAGGCCAAAAGTGGTAAAGAATTTGAGCAGAGCTTTGATTACAACTGGGGTTGTAATCCTTCGCAAAGGGATAGCTTCAGGGAAACGAGTTGCAGCACACATAACTGTTAACAAGTATTGATTTCCAGATCTGGATTTAGGTAAAGGACCCACACAGTCAATCAGCACCCTTTCAAAAGGTTTGCCAATGACATGAATAGGATACAGCGGAGCAGGAGGAATAACCTGATTGGGCTTTCCTGTACACTGACAAACGTGACAAGAACGACAAAACTCAACTACATCCTTTCTAAGGCCAGGCCAGAAGAAATGTTTAAGAACACGAGAGTATGTCTTGGCAATACCCAGATGACCTGACCAAGGATGGTCACGTGCTACCTGTAGTATATGTTGTCTGAACCGAGTAGGTATCACAACCTGATAAACACTTTCTGCCTCTGCATTAACATGAGGAGACCATTTTCGCATCATCACACCCTGGTCAAGGAAGAATGCAACTTGTTTATCGCTGAGACTGTCTTTACTGCTTAGCCCAGAGAAACATTTACATAGATCAGAGTCTGCCTTCTGAGACTCTATAAGTTGATCTCGGCTGATGACTAACTTATCACTTTCCATATCTCCGATATCTCGGTTTTGTCTACAGTCCTTTGATGGAGCAAATGGTGGTCTTGACAGAGCATGGTCTGGAAAACTGTCCTTAGCCAAGAATGAATCAGATAAATCAACCACATCTTCTAGAAGTCGAGCTCTAGCACGAGTGACAATACATGCTGGAAACACAGTAGGATGATCTGAGGATTCATCAGGCAAACAAGTCTTAGGACTATCCAAAACCTCCAACACTGGGAGAACCTTCCCCCCAGCAATGTCATTCCCCATAATAAATGTGATACCTTCAGCAGGCAAAGAAGGACAAACTGCAACTCTATACGATCCAGTAGCTAGACTTGAGGACAACAAAACATGATGCAAAGGAACCTTAACATATTTCATTGCAATACCACGGCAGAACACATGTGAACCACAGAACGTTTATTCAGAAAAGGGCAACAACCCAGCTAAAACAAATGACTGAGTTGCACCAGTATCACGCAAAATTGTCACAGGACTCTGAAACTGCTCACTACCCTCAAGAGAAATAGTACCCCGAGTAACAAAAGGCTGGTAGCTTGGGTCAGGAGTACCAGTTTAAGCTGTAGGGTTAACTGAGAGATGCCCATCCACCAAAGCAACGCCCTTGTTTGGACCGGTGTTTTGCTTTTCCTGTTTACGTTTCAAAACTGGACAATCTGCAATCAAATCACCATGTTTGTGACAGTAGAAACACTCATCAGAAAAACGTGCAGATGGGGACTGTTTAGGCCGTCGTTCAGGCAACACGGGCGAGTCTGCCCTAGCGGTCTTATAAACCGGCTTATGCGTTAGCATGTACTCGTCAGCCAAAACTGCTGCTTCAGAAAGAGATACAACCTTACGCTCATTAAGATAAACGACTACACGCTCAGGCAAGTAGTTTTTGAACTCTTCTAACAAGATTAGTTCACGCAGTGAAGCAAAGTCAGAGACTTTACACGCAGTGCACCATTTATCCAGTAGGGTCTCTCTCTCTAGCAAACTCAACAAAAGTCTGAGACGAGCTTTTCCTATGCGATCGATATTTCTGTCTGTATGCCTCTGGAACTAACTCATATGCACGCAGTTTGGCAGCTTTAACCAAGTCATATTGCAAACTATCATGCAACGGCAAAGACGAACATACCTCTTGAGCCTTACCCACTAACTTACATTGCAACAGGAGAGACCAAACCTCCCTAGGCCAGTTTAGAGCGGTAGCAATACGCTCAAACACACCGAAGTATGCATCTACCTCAGCCTCTTTGAATGGTGGTACAAGTGCAATATACCGACAGGTGCAGGAAAGAGGAGAGAAAAGAGCTAACAAGGGAGCACGATATAGAGAGAGAGGGAGAGAGAGCACGCACAAGGCGCCCACACGTAACAGGTGAACAAAAATCCCAGAACTACACGGAGGGACCTGATGAATGACCTGCAGAGAGCTGGGACCAAAGTAACAAAGGCTACCCTCAGTAACACACTACGCCAAGAGGGACTCAAATCCTGCAGTGCCAGGCGTGTCCCCCTGCTTAAGCCAGTACATGTCCAGGCCCATCTGAAGTTGCCAGAGAGCATATGGATGATCCAGAAGAGGACTGGGAGAATATCATGTGGTCAGATGAAACCAAAATAGAACTTTTTGGTAAAAACTCAACTCGTCGTGTTTGGAGGAAGAAGAATGCTGAGTTGCATCCCAAGAACACCGTACCTACTGTGAAGCATGGGGGTGGAAACATCAGGCTTTGGAGCTGTTTTTCTGCAAAGGGGACAGGACGACTGATCCATGTTAAGGGAAGAATGAACGGAGCCATGTATCGTGAGATTTTAAGCCAAAAACCTCCTTCCATCAGTAAGAGCATTGAAGATGGAACGTGTCTGGGTCTTCCAGCATGACAATGATCCCAAACACACCGCTGGGGCAACAAAGGAGTGGCTCCATAAAAAGCATTTCAAGGTCCTGGAGTGGCCTAGCCAGTGTCCAGACCTCAACCCCATAGAAAATTTGTGGAGGGAATTGAAAGTCCATGTTGCCCAGCGACAGCCACAAAACATCACTGCTCTAGAGGAGATCTGCAGGAGGAATGGGCCAAAATACCAGCTACAGTTTGCACACACTGTAGCTGGTATTTTGGCCCATTCCTCCTGCAGATCTCCTCTAGAGCAGTGATGTTTTGGGGCTGTCGCTGGTGAAGACTTGCAGGAAACGTTTGACCTCTGTCATTGCCAACAAAGGTTATGTTACAAAGTACTGAGTTGAACTTTTGTTATTGACCAAATACTTATTTTCCACCATAATTTACAAATAAATTCTTTAAAAATCCTACAGTGTGATTTCCTGGATTTTTTTTCTCATAGTCTCTCATAGTTGAAGTGTACCTATGATGAAAATTACAGACCTCTCTCATCTTTCTCAGTAGGAGAACTTACACAATCAGTGGCTGAATAAATACTTTTTTGCCCCACTGTAATTTTTTTTGTTTGCCCCCCAGTAGGTGGCGGTAATGCCCCTTTAAGTTGGTCGCCAACTGCCGTTAAACTCGAAGAAGACAAATATTATGGGACGCACTTCTACTCGTGTGGGTCCGTGTGAGATGGTGAACAATCCGAGACCATCCTGTGTCTTTACTCCCAGATGAGTTCTAATCTGTAGTTTATATCACACCGAGGTCAATATATTTATGTAGTTTGTGATGATTTTTTAGCAGTTTATCTTGGTCGCGTTGTTGTACTGGACGGTGCTAGCGCACGTTAGCAACACAGCTAACAAGCTAGCTATTCGCTACATAGCATCTTGGCTAACTTAGTAATGCAGCTTGATTATAGTCATAAAATAACGACTGGTAACATTAAATAAGCCTGATTCCCTTTGTCCACAACATTTATCCTGTTCATTTGTAAAAAGTTAGGCTCTGTTTGTTTATTAAAGGTTAGCTTGAGAATTCCTAAATGCCTCTTCCCGGCGTTTTTTCGTGATGCTGCTTCCTTGCACGTTAAACGTCGCTGTCGTGGTCTCATGTTGCTTTTTTGCCCTGCTGCCTTTATTAGAAGCGGGACTCTAATATATCAGCTAACTAGTGTTGGGTGGGTGACTGCATTTTACAGCACTATATTTAAATACTGGCCTGGATTATAGACGCTGCTTTTCTTCTCACTGATATTCTTTTTTCAGGTGCCTAGTTTTTTTCTCCTCTCCTGTTTTCTCACATACATGTGGCAACATAGATTTAGTAAGTATATATTAAAAGATACACATCAAAATGTAGTACATATTAATTTATAGTTCATGTGATATTAAAAATGTTTACAAAATCTAGCTGAAATGTTTAGAGTAAGCAGGTAAAAAGTACAAATGATTTGATTTTACGATACAACAAAACTAATTAGGCTTACACAGTCTGATCTCAGACAAGGTTGGATGTATTTTCAGCTCATTTTACAGATAACCTAATTGATTTGTTGTTCTTTGTCTTCATTCACAGGTGCTGTGTGAATGTGGCCTTGCAGATTGTGTGTCAGTTGGTTCTACTAGGTATGAGTTATTAAAACATTTTAGGCTAAGATATTTCCACCATAGCCGGACAGGGCAATATCCATGTGCATATCTACTGTCCTTGCATATTCACAAGCTGGAAGAAACTTGAGTCACATATATAGAACACACATCAAGTTAGAAACAGCAGGTGCTCAGTCCATTACATTTTCATGTCAGACATAATTTCATGCTTTTAATATTTTTGTGAGGCTTTAATGTTAATAAAGCTGTTGAATCAACAAGGTGGTCTGATTGTTTTGCATCATTAAGATTGTACTGAATGGAAAGGAATTGCATAAATGTGATGCATTTTTATTAATTTGGTTTATTACATATGCTTATTATAAGCATAAATGACATGTAATTCAAATAAATGTTATTTTGTAGAGGGAACCTGATTATTATGCAATTCAAACAATATTCTTTATGTATTTTAAATAAATACATTCATTATTCATTTAGAGTAATTATACTTTATTAATACTGAATACATAAACCTGGGGATTATGCATTTAAAATAAATAGGCTTTATTACACAAATGAATATGCATCATGTAACGTCTATTTGATAGGTTTGTGTTAAAATTATCTTTTAAAAAAAAAAGTAAATGGGAATTTGTCATGTAATAAAATTACATAAATCTTAAAAGTTAGGGTTAAATATTTCTGTGAGTGCACACAGCTAAGCTTTGGTCCAATATAAATCAGTGCCATAGTAGTTTGGAGCTGATATGATTAACTAGTACTAAAGCTTAATCAGAAAGAAGCAAGGATCTTTGAAAAAAAAGATCTATAAGGCCGCTGATTCTTAAGCGTCTGTGTCAAATGCCTGTTGCCCCTGCTGCCTTTCCCAGAAAGGTCACATAGAATTTACATCTGAAGATGCTAAAATCTCTCTTGATAAGCTCACCTTTTCCATCAGCTGAGGCTTGCGTGCATGAATAGCTCTGTCATGACTCATTCCTGGACTGTAGTATAACAGAAGCTTTACTGTTTTTGCTGCTGATGATTAACTGCTGCGGCATTAACTGTTATTCCTAACAGCAGCGAAACTCTTAAAGCTGCTGCAGCATCACCGTTTGCTGGAACATTGTCCTCTGGTAAAATGACTGTTCACTTTCCAAAAAAAGGTACTCAACTGTACCTTTCAGAAGACAGCAGCCTTAAATGTACATCAAATATGCACCTCTCCCCTGCTAAAGTGAACATGTTGCAGTTTTAAAACTCATTTAAGCTCCTTAAAAGGACTGTAAGGACACTTGTTGTACCTTTGAGGCTACATTAACATTGTTTGTGTTTTGGGAGACCAAAACTGATCTGTTCATTATGCTTCCTTGACAGTTCTGCCTGACATCTAACAGCCATTCTACAGATAGAGGAGCCAGCAGTGTTAAATTACATGCACTTTTACTGTATGTACAGTCGCATAAGGTTTCAAATAAGATTTTGTTGAATTTTTAGTTAAAAATACATAAAAACATCCTTTACAGTTGTTACAGCCCCTTTAAGCTATCTAGGGGTAAGAGGAGCATATAACATGTGGTGGAGGTTGGATGAGTGGGTTGGTGTACACACAGACCAGATAAGCTCACGTTTTAGCAGTTTACTGAACTCATAATTCAATATATACAGAAACCAGCCATAAATATACATATATACAAAAAGAAACAAAACAAAATTTATCAAATCCATACAAAACTGAAAATAAATGTAGGGCTGAACTCAGGACGGCACCAAAGAAACCCTAAGCTAACTGAACAAAACAACTTTTCATCTAAGAAATAAATAATGAAAACAAAAACTAGCTACTCTGCACCTAATCAATTAAACAAAACATACAGAGAGTAGTGCCCACCCCTTACCTAAGGTTTTTAACAGTAGACAGTCCTATGTGATGTAACATATGAGCGCGCTCCTTCTTACCTGTCCAGCACCTAAAACAAATACTAATGGCTGTTTTAAAGAGCCACAGAAGAACTGGTTGTCTCAAACAATGGTCAATTACATGGAGCATTAAAGTTTGTAGGCCACATGGTTCTCCCCCCTGCCAAACAGCATGGCTGCTGCTCTCCTTCTGTGGTTCTGTGGTGTCTGTCTGCCTCTTGCCCTCCTGTTCCCCTCTAGTGGCAGACTTAAATAAAGTTGGCTCCACCCACCAAGGTACTCCTGCAACAGGACCACAACCCCAGGCTGTACCTGTGAACACACACACAAACACAGACATGCCCTACATGCATTTGCACGTAACAACAGTGAACCTAATAATTAAAAATGTCATTTTAGTGCACAATATCCATTTTTTATTTAATTATTTACACTGACATAACTGACTTAACATATTGGAAAAAATAAAACATAACCATAAGCCTTTCACAAGTTTTCACAAGCTTTTCAAGTTCTTTAGTAAAGAAATGATAGAATAATGAATACTCAAATAACCCTTTGCATGATTAAAGCAGTCTTTGCATCCTTAAATGGTTCTTCAGACTGATGAAGAATGTATTCTATATGGAACCCTTTAAAGATCAAAACGTTGACTACACCTCCTCTGAGAAGTTCTTCCTCCTGATCAACAGCCACATTTGAACTCTCCTCGTGGTTCATTGCTGAAGTATTTTTTGATAAGTTTCCACAGACATTAACACTGAGAGTGAACAGTGGAAAATGTCTGCAGTGTCTATGATTTTTGAACCAGAGTTAGAAAAAAAAAACACTAACAAATTTTCTTAGTATGACTAAATGTCACAGGCTCTACACGCTGCACGCGCTCTGCACTATACGCTGTGTACGCTGCAGGAATTTCTAGCCATGTCCAAGGGAGGAGGAGCAGTACTGGAGGTAAATGCTTCACCTCAGTAAGTGAGAGAACTGCTATAACAGCAAAAAGACATTTATGTACAGCTTATACAACAAGAATGGAACATTAAAGAATTTGTTCAACTTATCATGGAGACTATGAACAAAAGGGTCAGTTAAAGAAATGTGAGTTAAAGACAAGCTTTCAGTTCTCTCAAAAGGAAAATGATCAAATAAGAGGACAACAAAAAGTGAAAAGTGACTTTAAAGTGATGCAATCTGATGCAAAAACAGAATGATGCAGACGCTCAAAGATAAAATGTGAATGAAAGGCTTTACTAGTGAAAATAGAATCTACAGTCGTGAGTGTGAAGCTAGAATCACGAGATCTCACAGGGGAGTCCAAGGAGAGTTCAGAGAAAAGGGGAGCTGTGACACAAAAGCTGTACATCTAAAGAGGAAAGAACTTTTTCCAGCAATGAGAGCTACAAGAGAAAGGGGAGATGTGGCCTACATTAAGTAGAGAACCAGTAGTTTGTCTTCTCTAAAAAAAAAAACTAATAAAAAGAGTGTACAGAGAACAAGAGCTGTGAGTCCAGCATACGTACATGAATCAGAAAAATTAAGAAGCACAATATGTAATAGTAATATGAAGTATAGCAAAAACAGCCAGGGATAGACCTATTACATGTCACCTTCTAACTACCAAAGAAGGGAGTGAATATAGCACACATTAATATACTGTATGTAGTCTTTTTAGAAAGAACAGGAACAGCTAGTGGTGGCATAGAAATCTACATGAAGTCAGACATTGCAGTGAAGATTAGAGCGGATTTTCAATGATATTATAGCCTTATGGTTGCAAATTTATCTTGTTATCTGAAACATGTGCTTGTTGGATGCTGCTGTAGACCATCCAGTGCCAACAGCCATTATTTAGAGCTGATGGGAGAAATGTTGGATTTAGTGTAAGATGGTAATAGAGAAGTGTACTTATTAGGTGACGTAAACATTGACTGCCCATCAACTTTTTGTCCGCTTAAAAACAAGTGGATGAACGTGTTAAACACCTGCAACATAAAACAAGTTATAACTGAACCTACAAGAACTGTGACAAACAAGGCAGGTCTAAAAACATCAAGGCAGGCTTAAAAAGACCAAGGCAGGTCTAAAAACATCAAGGCAGGCTTAAAAACACCATGGCAGATCTAAAAACATCAAGGCAGGCTTAAAAACACCATGACAGGTCTAAAAATATCAAGGCAGGCTTAAAAACACCATGGCAGGTCTAAAAACACGAAGGCAGGTCTAAAAACATCAAGGCAGGCTTAAAAAGACCAAGGCAGGTCTAAAAACAGAGGGGCATGAGTAACAGCAGGGGAAAATGGGACAATGATGGTAACGGCTATGAAAGGCACAAAAGCAGGATGTGAGTCCTGAGTTATGCCATCCCAGCCCTGTCCCGTACCTCTCGTGGACAACATCATCGCCGTCCCATCGCTGGCGGCTGACGTCCTCCACCCACTGTCACTTAAGGAAACATTTTTTCACTGCAGTTTCACTGGTTAGCAAGCATTAGCGGCGGCACGGTGGTGGGTAGCGCTGTCGCCTCACAGCAAGGAGGGCCTGGGTTCAATTCCCCTGCCCGGTGACTGGGGTCTTCTCTGTGTGGAGTTTGCATGTTCTCCCCGTGTCTGCGTGGGTTTCCTCCGGGTTCTCCGGTTTCCTCCCACAGTCCAAAGACATGCAGTCAGGTGAATTGGACATGCTACATTGACCCTAGGTGTGAGTGTGTGAGTGACTGTCTGTCTGCCCTGCGATGGACTGGCGACCTGTCCAGGGTGTATCCTGCCTTCCGCCCGAAGCCTGCTGCGATAGGCTCCAGCACACCCCGCGACCCTGACGGAGAAGCGGCTTAGAAAATGGATGGATAGTGCTATGTGCTAGCTGTAGTGACCATTAGCTAGAAATAGGCCACATTTTAACCATACTTGCTGGAGATGAGTTTGAATTAGAGGTTTTCGGTGAGTAGTGTGACATCCACACCTAATCTGTTCTGTCATGAGCAATATAATTTGCATTTAGCAGTTAAATGATCAAAGCTACTAGTTTGTTTACATTTGTACTGGCATTGTTGTTTCAATAATAATGATTTTAGCAAGTTTCAATTATTAAATAAATAAATAAAATTTACATAAATTATTGAATAAGTTATACATCCACATTATTTGATCAATGACAAAAGCTGATATTTCAAGTGCTTCTTATTTTAACTATAATATTTTTTGTGTTGTCCTATGATTAATAATACATTTTTTTGAAAAATGCAGTCATTTTGTCATAAAAAAGCGTCATCTTCAAGGTGAGATGAAGGCACAAATGTATTTATGCTACTGTAAAGATCTCTAAAGTGGACTTACCAAAAGACCACTAACCAGCTGCAGCTCATTCAGAATGCTGAAGAGTTTGAACCAGGACCAAAAGAACAGAGCACATTAGTCCAGTTCTAAAATCCTTACACTGGCTTACAATGAGTACAGAATAGATTTTGAAGTACTGCTAGGAAAGATTTAAAGAATATAAAATAAGTTGATCTCTTAGATTGGTGGTGTCAGGTCAGCTAATAGAGCCCAGAGTCCAAACTAAACATGGTGAAGCAGCATTTCACAGTTATGCTGCATATAACTAGAGCAAACTGCCATTAGCATTATTAAATCCAGGTTAAAACATTTCTTTTCAAGTGTAATTGAATTGAGCTCAAACACTTCTGCATTCTTACTGCACTTTATTTTTATCATTGCACCTGTACACTTGCACTCTTATTTCTTTAAGCTATAGCACTTTGCACTCTGTGTCTCCTTTTACATTTTCATTTTTACAGTTATTCCACCCTTTTTTTAAAAAAATTTCAGCATTCTGATGTGAAATGGTGCATTTCACAGAAACGTACTGACTCTGATTTCTTGACAGTGGTGGTGACAGGAACCGCAGGTCACAATGTCTACAATGCAAATAAAGCCATTTTATTTATTATCCAAAACCACAGTGAACCTTTTTAATTTGTCTAATATTCATGATGGTAAAATAGTCATAAATCTGAAAAGATACATAAAAAGAGGTCATAATTACAGAACACATAAGTTAAATTCTAATCCCTCTAACAACTATCTGATTATTAAAGCACAATTTATACGTTCTGGAGCATTTTCTACTGTCTGTGTCTTTTATTTGCCTGACTACTTTTTAGTTAAATCAGTGTGTCACCACTCCGAGTCTGATTTCCTGAATCATGGCCTTGTACAGCCGCATACTTATCGCAACCACACACACGTTCAGTGCTAAGGCTGTGGTGTCCAGATTATGAATTTGAAGAAGTACATCTGGCTTTGTGGCTTTTCTGACACAGTTTACAAGGAACAGAGTCATCCAGCTGAACTGAACTGAACCACATGGCTAAACTGAGCGTATTTGCCAAGTGAAAATGTGCCACACATTTGTGTATGAGAGAACAGCTTCTGTCAATCATATTTATAAAGTGTACTTTACAAAAAAGTTGGGACGCTGTGCAAAATGTAAATGAAAACAGAATGCAGTGATGAGCAAGTTATTTAAACCCTACGTTTAATTAAAAGCAGTACAAAGACAACATATTGAATGTTGAAACTGAGAAATTGTATTGTTTTTTGAAAAATATATTTTGAATATGATGCCAGCAACACTTTTCAAAGACCTTTATCACCAAAAAAGACAACAAACAAAAATTTGCCACACTGTTACTCCCAGTATCCAAAGGCAGTGATGATCTAGAGTGTGTGGACTAGTTGCGACACTAATTTATCATAACCTAACCAGTGCTAAGTCTTTTTAGGGTTGTATTTCGGTCCACCACAGCAGCTCCTGAGAGCGGGTCGGTCTGGCAGTGGTCCTCAGAGAACACAGAGCCAGACAGCTTTCGATTTAATGTTTGGGGTTTTTCTGTATCTTCTGCAGTTGATGGAACAATTCTTCATTCTTCACCACATCTTGAGTGTTTGTGAGATTGTGTGTGTTGCTGATCAGTTTTCCTCAAGTTTTTTCATCTTTTTCTTGTTTTTTCTAATGTTTGTTTTCTTGATGAATTAGCTTCAACCCCCTTTCAGGGCATCCAGCCAGGACTTCTCCCTCTCTCTCACATACACACACCCATGCACAGGAAGACAAGTCTTGACTGTGAGAAAGTAAGTCGCTTATAGGAAACCACACAAATACACCCCCCCCCCCACCACCACACACACACACACATTATTTCAGTAACAATAATGGAGCCACTCTATTATGAGGACCATTCTACCAAATTAGTTCAAACTCCAAATTAGTTCAAATTGTCCAAGTCCAAAAAGTGTAAAAAAACATAAACCTATTTTTGCTGAACCACCATCAACTGCTTGGCATTTGTCATGTTAGTGTCTACAATACAGGACAATTCAAGCCCTACCCCTTGTAACTTTGTTCCAAGGGGTTAGGGTGACACTCGAAAACAAGGGGTAGGGGTAAAAAGACGAAATGGGATTGGGCCATAGACTGTCTAATACTTCTATTAGAACTTTGTCTTCAATGTTCTCATCACCTGAGCACTATCACTAGTCACCAGTGTCAAGTTTACATTTCTTGTTACACTGTGCAATAATACTATCATTGAGAACAATGTGTAATATTTTTTTCTATACAACATGCAATATTTCTTTGACTTTGATACATTAGTGTTTGCCTTTTTTTCTTTTTACCAGGTTAAACTACCAGCATCTATATATAAAAAAGAGCTCAGCCACACAAAATCTACCCTTTAGAGAAACACATCAAGCTACACTGATAAAAAAGATGCTTTCCAAAGATTCTTTAGCAATGATAGTGGTTCTATATAGTACCATGAACACTTGCATGCTTAAATGGTTCTCCGCAAGGTGAAACGGGTCTTCATAAGGATGGTGAATGTGTTGTACATGGAATAATTTCACCATGTAAAGGACCCTTTAAGCATGTAAATGGCTCTTTAAGTGCTCACAGCTCTATGTAGAACCATTGTCTTTGCTAAAGAACCCTTAAGAGTGGTGGACTGGTGTCCTTTATTACTTGTGTCCCCCTGATAAACCAGCTAAAAACATAGCTGCAGATTAAAGGGTACACTCTAAAAACCGTGATGCACTAAATACCAACAATGTTCATAACCAAGTATAGACAGAATTCAGTACATCTCGCATTAAAAGGATCTGAAAACGTGTCGTCGCCAACTGAACACACCGATGTGTCTGTTTAGAGACAGAATGGTTTTGATTTGAAAAGGCGGTTGATACCCCCAAAATCAGCTCAGTCTTACAGCAAGTACAGGGAACCCACATGGCTATGATGATAATGAAAAGGGGGGCTGGGGGGATCAGGGGGACAGACAACGCACAGAGGGCAAGGAGAACTAGAATACCTGTCACCAGAAGCCAGTGGAGATCTCCCAGCGCCAGGATTTTACAGTAGAAACAAACGAATTTGGTTTCAGTGCTGCAGACAGGCTTGAGACCTTTGCCTAATCACAGGACAGAAAGCTGCCCAGGACGAACAAATATGCTGTGTACATTTATAAACGCTCTTTTTATTGTACAGACTGACTGATTTGGCCATTTACTCGCCTGAAAACAGGAATATCTGTGTGACCGTGTCGGGGCTCCGCAGCTCAATGCACTCGCGCCCCGCTGAGGCGGAATGTGTGAATCAGGCGTTAGAGAGATGGCGGAGCCTCCAGTCCGACAGCCTCAGCTGCCCGGCGAAACACCACAAAGAACCGCTGTGTGGTTTAATTCCTGCTTTGTGTTTGCTGGGAGTAAATGGCGTTTGGTGAAGTTACTGCACAGTGAGCCCGATGACCTTGACTGTCGTGTTGTTTCCGCAGGAGATCATTTGTTCCGATTATTCCGGTTTTCTGCGGAGCGGGTGGGGCATGACTGAAAAAACAGCCCTACCTGTGTAGACCCCGCTGCGCTGCACGTTCACTGCTGCGAGTGTAAGCTGTGCTCCTTCACTCGTAACCTGACTGCCTGCCAAGAGAGAAGGCATCTCAGACACGTCGACCTAGAACCGGTTTTATTAACACGCTCGTGACAATGCGAAGAAATGTGATCTGAGCTCAGCCCTCTGACTCAGGACTGGCCTTTTCTGCTTCCGGTGCTGTTTGTGAATACACATCCTCAAGTCTACAGGTTTTCACGATTGCTCAAGCGAGATTTTGAAAGCAGGGCTCATTTTGTCCAAACCCTTCTCACAATGCTCGCAGATATACGCTCAAGTAGGACCACCTCAGAAAACCAAACACTTCATTCAGAACTACACAGTAACGTTTAAAAGATTTCTCTCTGTATGGCGGACAGAGTTCATACATTCTGATTCTGAACCAGTTAATTACTGCTGTGCTTGTTCTAAAATACATTTAAAATAGGCAGAATGGGGCAAAGCTTACATATTTTAGGTTTTGCAATATAATGTTTAAATGTTTAAGTTGGAATAATAATGTTTTAAGCAACATCTCTGCTACAAACACTTGAACTTAGTTGTTTCTAGCACCAACCGTTCATTCCACCAAAAATGACCAGAAGTCTTACAATGTATCCCATGTTTGTAACAGATAGAGGAGTAATTGTAACACTTGTTAGAAAAGCCTGATGAATTAGGGTGAAAAAGGTTAATTTAATCTAAATATATGCTGTAAGAAACAAATACACACGCTATTGCCAAAAGTTTTCGCTTCTTCTGGCTTCAAACACATATAAATTGAATGACATCCCATTCCTATTCCACAGGGTTTAATATGGTGTCGGCCCTCCCTTTGCAGCTATAACAGCTTCAACTCTTCTGGGAAGGCTTTCCACAAGGTTTGGAAGTGTGTTTATGGGAATTTTTGACCATTCTTCCAGAAGTGCATTTGTGAGGTCAGACACTGATGTTGGACGAGAAGGCCTGGCTCTCAGTCTCCGCTCTAATTCATCCCAAAGGTGTTCTGTCGAGTTGATGTCAGGACTCTGGGCAGGCCAGTCAAGTTCTTCCACACCAAACACTCATCCACGTCTGTATGGACCTTGCTTTGTGTGCTGGTGGGCAGTTATGTTGGAACAGGAAGGGGCCATCCCCAAACTGTTCCCACAAAGTTGGGAGCATGAAATTGTCTAAAATCTCTTGGTGCTGAAGCATTAAGAGTTCCTTTCACTGAAACTAACACTGGGCCCAACTCCTGAAAAACAACCCCACACCATAATTCCCCCACCAACAAACTTTACACTTGGCACAGTGGAGTCAGACAAGTACCGTTCTCCTGGCAACCGCCAAACCCAGACTCATCCCAGATTTCCAGACGGAGAAGCGTGATTGGTCACTTCAGAGAACACGTCTTCCCTGCTCTAGAGTCCAATGGCAGCACTTTACACCACTGCATTCAATGGCATTCATTTGCATTGCGCTTGGTGATGTAAGGTTTGGATGCAGCTGCTCGGCCATGGAAATCCATTCCACAAAGCTCTCTACGCTGTTCTTGAGCTAATCTGAAGGCCACATGAAGTTTGTAGTGATTGACTCTGCAGAAAATTGGCGACCTCTGCGCACTATGCGTCTCAGCATCCTCAGCGTCTCAGTCATTTTACATGGCCGACCACTTGTTGGCTGAGTTGTACCAATAGCTTCCACTTTGTTATAATACCAGTGACAGTTGACTGTGGAATATTTAGTAGTGAGGAAATTTGATGACTGACTTGTTGCACAGGTGGCGTCCAAACACGGTACCATGCTGGAATTCACTGAGCTCCTGAGAGCGACTCATTCTTTCACTAATGACTATAGAAGCAGTCTGCAGGCCTAGGGGCTTGGTTTTATACACCTGTGGCCATGGAAGTGATTGGAATACCCGAATTCAATTATTTGGATGGGTGAGTGAATACTTCTGGCAATATAGTGTATTTTCTAACCATAGTGCCTAATGTATAATAGACAGCTCAAAGGATAAATACACACTCACACACACATTAAATCATGTATGAAAACAATGACAAATGTATTTACCAAATAAGAACATCACACATCAGTAAAATACGGAACATGGCTTGTGAATAATTACAGCTTTACCCACTGTTAATGTCAAATTCATTAATATACTTGCTTAAAGCCAGAACACTTACATTTGAAAGATATTAATAAAGAAGAAGAAAAGCACTGTTTTTAAATGTTTTCTCTTTTTCGTCTTAAAATCTGTGTGTAGAACAAAAAGACAAAATCTGTCTTGCCTTTGTGCACTAAAGATTGCTTAGTTATAATGTTGTATAACAACTAATGCCACAGTACGGAGGCTGTACTTAAGCCCAGCTAGCACTTTCTGTAAGCTTGTCACCTACTTCAAAATGGTGTTACATTGTCAGCAACAGGATGGTGATTAAAGTAATATAAGGTTATACACCACAGGGTGTAAGCTTATGGCTAGTGGTGACCTCCCCATGTGTTCACTGCTTCATATGTGGCTTTCTGGTGGTGTTCCAATAAAAGAGCACTATTCACTGTAGAGTCATGGCCTCCGCTGAGTCTCACTTTACTCCAACTGCACAATATAATTAAATAATACAATGTGACAGCTTGTGTTTATATGCAGAAAAATGTTTTCCCAAAGCACATTCCTTCTCCTACTGTCCTACATAGTAACAGTGCACCCTAACGGTGCTAATAACTCTTCAGCACTGACACACATCTTCCTTGGTAAAAACATTTCCCTGAAATAATGTGATCTACAGGTTGTGAACGTGACTACAGGGCGTGCCTTGTTCTGGCCCTGATGCCTTCCGAGCACACGGTCTATATGGAACAGATTTATTGTGCTAAATGTGTTTCAGTCACATGTCAGTGAACAGAGCACAATTTAAATAACGTTGGCTTCAGCTGTTCAAGCGAAGTGAAAAATATACCCTGCATTTGTTAAATCTCATTTTTCAGGTCTACTAAACAATCAGGTTTCATTCAGGTTTGAATTTCACTTTCTGTTTTATTACTAGACTAGACTTACTAGACTAATACGTCATCAGATCAGAGTGTGAGTAGTGGAGTGGAGTAGATATACTTCTTTATGTGAAATAAGTTACCTTACACGAGAAACAATGATCACAACAGTGATGAGCTACAGTGCGTGGACCATGTTGTCTGTTCATTTCTCATAAGACAACCAGTGATGGGTGGTTCAGTCCACTGCAGGAGAGAGGGACAGTCTGAGTGTGGTTCCCAGAGGACCCATAGGCAGCAGGCCAACTCTCTGTCTGTGTTCGGGGTTTTCCTGCATCTACTGCAGTAGCCAGAATGATTCTTCATGTTTTTTTACCGCGTCTGGGTGTGTTTGAGATGTGTGTTGCCAATGTTACCATTTCTTAGCAAACAGTAAACATTTCATCCGTCTTTTTTCTGTCATCTTTTTTCTTATTCCTTTTTTTCTCTACTTGAATCACCATTGACCCCCTTTTTATAGTGGAAGGATGTGTTTTTATCTCTCTCACACACTCACTTCCAAAAAAAGGAGACAATAATTTAATTTCTGAGAAACTCTTCACCACACACACCACCATCCCCATCCCCATCCCCACTCTCACTTGCTTTGCTCTTCTTCTGCTTTTCCTGTCTTCACTGATTACTGAAAAGCATACATTACACATATGTTATAAGTCTGTCTCTACCAAACCCTGCTAATGGTGATTCATACAGTTAATGATATATAATACAGCTTAATCTACCTGCCTATTTCTTAATTATGTTACATGATATTATGTCATCAATGTAGTTAACAATAAACTTTTTCATTCTCATTGTAGAGTGAATAGGTAAGTCAGTTCAACAGCTTTGAACTACCATGAATATCTCATTTAATTTAAACATCTACAGAGCTTGTGTGCTGAATAACCCTACAGCTCAAGAAGTCAAGGTCATTTTGGGTAGCATTAGCATCTCTTACAGTGATAAACGGAGTGGGCTCTCAAGTCTAAGGCCAAACCACAGCTATTCTGGGGTCAGCAGAATACCAGTAACTGCTCATTGTGTGGTCACTGTTTCCATGTTGAATATCATAAAACCCCTCTGAAACTGTCTGGGCCTTGGTGTCTTTATGCTAATTATAGCCATGACAATTTCCATGCAAACCTCCTTTCATCCAGCTCAGGACATGATATCACACTCCAGGAACAACCACTCTGAAGGTCTCCAGGAGACTTCAATGAAACAAAACCTGAGAGGGTCATTCTACGAAAAGAGGATAATTTGCGACCTGCAACTTTAAAAAAAAAAGTGTCTAAAATGCTGCAAAGATAAAGTGTGCCTACTAAGATAGATATTCTTAAACATCACAAGTCACTAACCCTGATTTCAAACAATTTAATTTGGATAACAAGCACCGATTTAATGCAAAGATCTAAGTGTGATGATGCTGTTTTACCTGCCAAAAGCCTCAGTTTTTTGATAAATTTTAAATGTGAATATTAACAGAAAAATCATGTTACAATATGCCTCCCAGTCACATTCACTACACATTAATATACACATCAACATTAAGTTATTGTCGTTATTTGTTTTTATACTTGATGAATAATAGGGTTGACAGGTAAGAAGTAGTGGTGACAAAAATAACAGATGATGGTGATGGACAATATAACAGTTCCCGTAGTCTTTAGTTCAGCTGCCTTTGAAAATATGCCATGTTTAACTGCTGCAGAGAGGCAACGGCTTGACTTGAAAGGTTCACCAGTACCTGCTAAGCTTGCAACTGCTTTTGTGGTTCATCAAGTTCTAGTGAATAATGATTCAGGTCAAAGCTGTTGCATCTCTGCAGCAGTTAATGGTGCCACATTTTAAGAGACTGAAATAAAGATTATAGTTAATTGGAGCATAGCGTAACACAGGAACACAATTAATTTACATAATTATATAGTTATATAATTATATAGTTCATATAGTTATAGGAATAGGTAACCAATCCAATGTGTTTTACAAATGTAGTACCACGTTAATTGGACATTTAAGTAATGCAAAAATCATAAAGGAGAGAGACATGCCTCCCTTTCAGGAGTCAGGGCCAGAGGCTTCTGGTGGGTCAAGTTCTATTTTCCTGGTGGAGGTCACTGAGGTAGATGGCAAGCTCCTCCGTGGCAAGGCACCGGGGGTGGATGCTTAAGATCCGTCCGGAGATTCATCCAGATCCGTCCAGAGATGTTTAAGGCTCTGAATATTGTGGGGCTGTTGTGGCTGACACGCCTCTGCAATATTGCATGGACCTCGGGAATAGTACCCTTGGACTGGCAGACTGGGGTGGTGGTCCCTATTTTTAAAAAAAGGGGACTGGAGGGTGTGTGCCAACTATCGGGGTATCACACTGCTCAGCCTCCCTGGGAAAGTCTATGCCAAGGTGCTGGAAAGGAGACTTCGACTGATAGTTGAACCTCAGATTGAGGAGGAACAATGCAGATTTCGTCCTGGCCATGGAACAATGGACCAACATTTCACCCTTTCGCGGATTGTTGAGGGGGCATGGGAGTTTCGTGATGGTGTACATGTGTTTTGTGGATTTGGAGAAGGCTTATGACAGTGTTCCCCCAAGATATCTTGTGGGAGGTCCTCTGGGTGTATGGGGTGCCAGGGCTACTACTCTGGGCCATTCAGTCTCTGTACTCCCAGAGTGAGAGCCGTGTTCATATACTCAACATTAAGTCGGACCCTTTCAGTGTTAACGCTCGGCAGGGTTGTGCCCTGTCTCCACACCTGCTCATGATATTCATGGACAGGGTGTCAAGGCGTAGCCAAGGTCAGTAGGGCATTATGTGTGGAGGCTGGAGGGTGGTGTCTCTGCTATTTGCAGATGATGTTGTTCTTTTGGCTGGATCACACAGATGCCTCCAGCACTCACTGGAGTGGTTTGCAGTGTGAAGCGGTTGGTATGCGGATCAGCACCTCCAAATCTGAGTCCATGGTCAGAAAAGGATGACATGCCCACTCCAGTTAAGGGGAAAGGACTTGCCCCAGGTGGAGGAGTTTAAGTCTTTTAATCTCTGGGTCTTGTTCATGAGTGATGGGAAGAGGGATTGTGAGATCAGCCGCAGGCTGGGACAGGCAGCAGCAGTAATGCGGTCACTGTACCGGACTGTAGTTGTGAAGAGGAGGCTGAGCCATAATGCGAAGCTCTCTGTTTACCGGTTGGTCTACATCCTGACCCTCACCTGTGGTCATGAGCTGTGGGTAATGACTGAAAGAACGAGATCAGGAATACAAGCAGCAGAAATGAGCCTCTTCGCAGGGTGGCGGGCTACACTCTATTTGATAGAGTGAAGAGCTTCGCCATCTGGGAGGAGCTCAGAATAGAGCCGCTCCACATTGAGAGGAGCCAGCTGAGGTGGTTCGGGCATCTGATCCAGATGTCCACTGGATGCCTCCCGGTGGGGGTGTACCAGGCATGGCCTACAGGGACAAGACCCAGGGGTCATCCTAGGACGTTGGAGGGATTATATTTCCAAGTTGGCCTGGGAGTGGGTTGGGGTCCCCAGGAATGAGCTGGAGGAAGTTGCGGGGGACGGGGTTGTCTGGGATTCTCTGCTGTCTCAACTGCTCAATAGCTGTGGTCATGCATAAAATATATTTAATTATTACACTTTACATTTCAGTATATTAATTCTTTATCAATGTTAAAGTATGCCCTGTCCATAATGAGAAAAATAATAAAAAATTGACAAAAATAAGACTTTACATTCGCCCAACAGATTCAAAGGATGGCACTTCGTGTGACTGTGTGCATATTAAGCCTTAATCATTTGGGGAAAAAATTTGGTTTTTCAAGTTAAGGATGCAAATTTTCCTATTTTAGTTGAATGAGACGACACACAAATCTTAAATCCAGCTCTCTCAGACAATGTCAAGAGTTCATCTTTTGTTCACGAACTTGTAGTGAACGAAAAAAAATATTTGAATGAATGCAGGGGATGTGAATGTATAGCAGGCAAGTTGAAAATTCCAGTTCTATGGACACTGTGGGCCAACATGATTCATGATGTTCCTGGGATCCACTGTAACTGTAACAGTGAAAAGCAACACAAGCTACCTAAGTTAGCAACTCAGACTGAATAACTAGTTAGTCACTAGCAAAATAAACTACTAGCAATTTCTATCTGGTGCCATTAAGCAAGCTATATTAGTTAATTTAACTAGACTCTTAGGTTATTATAACCAATGTTTCATACTATGCAAATAAAAAAGGTCTTAAAAACCAACAAGACCAGTATCTAGAAGCTGTGCTGTTTTTTTCATCAGAGAAACTTCCTTGTATTTACACTCACTGTTTATTTTATGGGCCTAAATTGTAACAGATGAGTTACTGTCTCTGTCTTTACATTTACAAGATGGACCAACAAGGTAGGAATATCTGATAGCATGGACAGTGAGTGGACACAGTGCTCCAGTAACATTTCTTTGTCTGATCCATTTGTACCAGCACAACACACACTAACACACCACCACCAGGTCAGTGTCACTGCAGTGCTGAGAAAACTACTCTGTAGTGGTCCTGCAGAAGTCCTGACCATGGAAGAACAGGGTAAAAGGTGGCTAACAAAGTATGCAGAGAAACAGATGCACTACAGTCTGTAACTGCAGAACTACAAAGTGTACCTATGGTAAGTGGAGCTGATAAAATTGACCAAGAGTAGATAAATGGTAGAGGTATTTACAACCCCAATTCCAGTGAAGTTGGGATGTTGTGTAAAACATAAATAAAAACAGAATACGGTGATTTGGAAATCCTTTCAACCTATATTCAATTGAATACACTACAAAGACAAAATATTTAATGTTCAAAGGGATAAACTTTGTTGTTTTTTGCAAATATTCACTCATTTTTAATTTGATGCCTGCAACACATTCCAAATAAGTTGGGACAGGGGCAACAAAAAGACTGGAAAAGTTGAGGAATGCTCAAAAAACACCTTTTTGGAACATTCCTCAGGTGAACAGGTTAATTGGAAACAGGTGAGTGTCATGATTGGGCATAAAGGGAGCATCCCTGAAAGGCTTCACATGCAAGGATGGGGCGAGGTTCAACACTTTGTGAACAACTGCGTGAGCAAATAGTCCAACAGTTAAAGAACAATGATTCTCAACATGCAATTGAATGGAATTTATGGATTTCATCATCTACAGTCCATAATATCATCAAAAGATTCAGAGAATCTGGAGAAATCTCTGCAAGTAAGCGGCAAGGCAGAAAACCAACATTGACTGCCTGTGACCTTCGGTCCCTCAGGCAGCACTGCATTAAAAACCGACATCATTCTGTAACGGATATTACCACATGGGCTCAGGAACACTTCAGAAAACCACTGTCAGTGAACACAGTTTGTCGCTCCATCTACAAGTGCAAGTTAAAACTCTGCCATGCAAATCGAAAGCCATATATCAACAACACCCAGAAACACTGCCGGCTTCTCTGGGCCCAAGCTCATCTGAGATGGACTGATGCAAAGTGGAAAAGTGTGGAATGAGAAAAAAGAGAAAGTCAAGGGGGTAAAGCAGCAAAAACATGCATATACTCCCTAAGAGTCATAACAGACTGAATGGCCTCTATCAATTGTTGAGGAAGAGTCTCAAAATTAAAAGCCTGTCAAATCTTTTACACATTTTGACTTTGGTATGGTAAAATGAATATTTTTAAACACAAAAGTGTTTATGTGGAAATCAGAGCCATTTTTGACATGACCCCTGAAGTTAGTCTCAAAATAATTCTCTCAGAATAGAAACATAACATTAACACAGTTGATCAAAGCACTATTTCATTCTTCATCATGTTGACACAAAATACAAACCCTAAGGCAAACATTAAATACGCTTGTCATCACAAAGACACAATTCTGATTTGCATAGAAGTTGTAATCTTGTCAGTCTGCTGTACACATTTCACACCCACACATAGTTGATCATTGTGTAAACCACTTCATGCATAGTACTCCCTTTAGCAAGCAACGTGTTTGTACAAAAGGGAAAAGTACCTTGCCATGCAAGGAGATGAGAAATAGATAGAGAAAGGCAATGGCAACAGAATATTTTGGAGGACTTCCAGGCCACTATGACTGACTACAGAGCCAACTATAGCCTGAGTATGACTGAGGTATGTGTATGTGTCTTCTGTGAGAATGATGTGCATTTTCTCCAGCATTGTTCTAATTATCAAATATTTAAGCATAAATCCAACAAATTGCCACATCAGTTTTACTGTCCAGCAAAACAAAACATTTAATCTGCAAAAAGTTTAAATTCACTCAACATTTTGAAGTCATGCTAAAAAAATTAAACAAATTCTTCAGTAAGTATAAACAGTAGCAACAAATAGAAATGCTTAAATATTAACGCTTAAACCAAGACTGGTGGTAGAATTCTAAAGAACTATGTTAACATGACAGGCTGTCTTGAAAGAATTTCTTTACTTCTTTTTTCATTGCCCACTGTATGATTACAGTAATAGAGCAGTAGTAGCATGAGAGTAGTAACAAATCTGCAACCAAACATATATATACAGACAAAAACTGTTGCTTGGGATTTCAGTGATTCAAATCTGTCAGTTTATTGCACAAGAATAAAGTGTATTACATCCACCAAAGCCTTGAAAAAGTAAGTAAATTGGTAGACCAGCATAGGCTGAAATAAAAATTGGGTAGGCCAACTTGGTCGATACAATTTCTGAATGACCTTTGTGTCATGACATCAGGCTAAAGCCTATTCCTCTCATCTGCACAGCCATCACCCTACCTATTCTAATGCTTCCACCCTGTGGTCATACAAAACAATCAACAGAATGCTGGATTCACTGCAGCAACATTCACGGGCACAGTTGTCCAATAAAGACGACATAACTAAATTAAAATCAGACAGCTTAGATGTACAAAGATGAGGTAAAACAGTGGCGAACCTGCATGACTGAGATAATATCATACATTTGTATAAAAAAACAAGTGTCATATTCACAGAAAACTGATGGCAATGACATTTTTAAATTTGTTTTTGGGTTGATTGTTTTTGGCTTTGGATAGGTAAACATAAGGTAGGTGTACTTAATGGAGTGGCTGGTCAGTGTATATCTTATAGCCTACTACATTTTAGCTCTGCCCATTACACTGAGTACTTTTTTAACAGGCACAATATAGGACAGCCAAGGAGAACTGAGCTCACTTATTATATCAGTCTAAAAGGCACAATAACAAATTTAATATATAGTGCAAAATATTTAAGAAAATATATTAGCTTACCTGCTACAACACTGTGTGTTCCATATTTGAGTAGCAGATGATGTATCTTGGCATTTGAATTTGAATATTTATGCTTCTTTCTCACTGTCACCCTTGTTATAATGTCTGACTAGACAATATCATTGACTGACCTGAATCAACTTACTAGAAGTTGTTTTAGGATCAAATCAAATTATGTGAGCCAGTAAAAGACCTTTCAGCAGATAGTGTAGATCACAAATGATGGGCAGAGTGAATAACAATGATAATTGTTAAGGAAGAGCTACAGTGTAGAAAATGACATACTCTACAGCACAGAATCTCACTTTTAAACGCCTCCAGTTACATCCTTTACCAACAACTGGAGCTTCTAATTCAAACACTAGTGCATTGATTAAAGACCTGAAGGCTTGAGGCAATGGATGATAGCAGCAGTTGCTAAACAAAGGATTAGAGGGCTGAGTACGTATGGTGGAGCTTGGCTGAGAGCATGATGGTTTGATTGGCCATGATACAGTGACAGCACTCATGGAAAATAAACCAAATTTCATTATCTTAAAAATTCAGCTTAATAAAATATTCTTCACAAATTTGTTGAAGTAGTCCTGTGGCCAGTCTGGGTAGCCCCAAGCCACCCCAGACCTATCCATGGCTATGCTCCTGTGATAGACAGAGATTGTGTTAATGTGATTATGGCATGCCCACTGGCCCTGATGACTGCTGCGAGAGCCGGGAGGGTGGCGGGGCCTGAAACTCAGAACGAGGACTTAACTTTCAATAAAAATTGACATAAAACTTTTTTTTTTATTTAAAATTTTTTTTTCATAATTTTAGAGCATTTCAGTTAGTCCATTCATCATGGAAATTTTAACACAATGCAAAGATCAGCTGACATTTTCAAATTATGATGAAAAATGAAAAACGCAGCAATGTGTTCTGAAATCTGGTGTCATGTATGGTATTTCTAATATCAGGGCCCAGTTTCCTGAAAGCATCCTAGTGTTAAGATTATCTTAACTAGTGGAGAGAGAGTTCAGTGTAATGCTTGCTCTATAATTTAAGAATCATAAGATACTTTTGGGAAACTCAGCCCAGTATGTTTTGAACTGTCTGAAGTGTATTGTTTACGGATTGAGGAGAGCTGCTATACCAGTGCCTGTATCCATAAATGTCAGATGCCTGTGGAGTTCCTATCACCCATTTCACCTTTCCTCCACTATACTGAGAAGTTCATATTGCCTATTCACCTTTCTTCAAGCCTACTGGGGAATTCCTCTCAGCAAGGTGGGAAGGTGTATGATCTACAACCCCATAAGCAGGTGTCTTTACTCAAGACTGTGGATGCTGCTTAAGAGGGCTTCACAGTTGCGGAATGCTGAGAATGGGTTTCCAACCAGGCCTTCTGTTTCTTGGAAGGCAGGACATGAGGTGTGATGCTGAAGTATTGTGTGTACAGGGTTTAACACGGGACTCTACATATTCACTATTTTCTTTGCTTTAATTGTGGTGACATTGTGACGTGAGACTATTATATTCGTTTTCATTATTATATTATGTAATATTATATATTCATATTTATATTATATTATATTATATTATATTATATTATATTATATTATATTATATTATATTATATTATATTATATTATATTATACATGACAGCGACTCAGCCACAAAGCGGTTGGCCACGTAAAATGACAGAGTGGGGTCAACGGATGCTGAGGAACATAGTGCGCAGAGATCACCACCTTTCTGCAGAGTCAATCGCTACAGACCTCCAAACTTCATGTGGCCTTCAGATCAGCTCAAGAACAGTGTAGAGAGCTTCATGGAATGGGTTTCCATGGCCGAGTAGCTGCATCCAAGCCTTACAACATCAAGCGCAATGCAAACCGTCAAATGCAGTGATATAAAGCACCGCCACTGGACTCTAGAGCAGTCGAGACGTGTTCTCTGAAGTGACCAATCACGCTTCTCCATCTGGCAATCCAATGGACGAGTCTGGGTTTGGCGGTTGCCAGGAGAACGGTACTTCTCTGACTGCACTGTGCCAAGTGTAATTATGTGTTATTTTTCAGGAGTTGGGCTCGGCCGCTTAGTTCCAGTGAAAGGAACTCTTAATGCTTCAGCACCAAGAGTTTTTGGACATTTTCATGCTCCCAACTTTGTGGGAACAGTTTGAGGAAGGCCCCTTCCTGTTTCAACATGACTGCGCACCAGTGCACAAAGCAAGGTCCATAAAGACACGGATGAGCGAGTTTGGTGTGGAAGAACTTGACTGGCCTGCCCAGAGTCCTGACCTTAACCTGGCCTCCTCGACCAGCATCAATATTAAACCCTATGGACTAATGGGATTTCACTCCATTTCATATATGTATGAATGCAGACGAGCGAATACTTTTGGCAACAGAGTGCATATTAGTTTTCATTATTGACATCTGGTGTATCAGTGTTTAAGTTTATGACTGCTGTAAAACAAACCAAAAACATGTTTTTTCCCCACCTTTGTGGTGTGGGGCAATTGTCTGATACTGTCAGCAACCCTATGTAGCCAGACTAGTTTATTCAATTATTTAGCATTTGTTACATTAGTCTTTACACAGTGATAACAGAAGGCTCTCTGTTTTGTGACAGTGTTATTGATAATGATGTTGTGTTGCATATGGGTAAAGAGTGTTTTAGATTCTTTTGCACAGGTGATGCATGTGAGCAATGCTTTTACTGTTTTGAGAGATGCTCTTAGAGTGCTGAGAATGAGATTGGTGTTTCAGGAAATTAATGTATTCAATTAGGGAAAACTGCAATCTGAAGAGCGTGATACGCCCTACCCTCATAGCTTTACACAAAGTGTCTTCTGAAAGAATATATCCATGTTAGTACAGATCGGTTAGAGAGTAATCTACATAATGTAAAAAGATAATGATAATGATAATAAAAAGATAATGGTTCTAAAACCCAAAGGGCCATTTGCCAAAGGGCCAAAGGGCCACTCAAATGGTTCTCTGCATGGTTAAATGGTCTTTCATACTGATGGAGAATGTGTTACGGTTCTTTAAAGAACCTTGTTGAAAATGATTCTATACAGCAGAAAAAGTTTCTTTAGCCATATTTTATGCTATTATTTTTACAATATCAAGCTAATCCTTTTGATATTATATATTTCCTTTTTTTACTTTCTGCCTCGTCCCTCTCTCAGCTTTCTTCTTTTGGTGCTTTTGCTTGTTTGCTTGCTTGTTTGTTTGTTTGTTTTGCTGAGCCAATATGTGGCAAATACACTTTAGTCAAAAAGAGAACTGTGTTTATGGTGAGATGGGTTTATGGGTTTGTGTGTGTTGATGATTACAGCTGTGCTGAATCAGTGAGAATGTGCAGGGATGCTGTATGGTTCAGGGCTTTTGGCATATAGAACAGATTATTTGGTATTTTCATTATATCTTGCTGTCACATCTTGCTCCAAGGTGATGGCACACGTGCTTTAGGAAGGGCTATGAGTTGCTTTGGAAAAAAAAATTACTTACAAAAATATTTTACAGGGCACGTGTATAGAAGGCAGCAACAATTTCCCAAAAGAAATGAAAGGCATGCTGTTCATCAGTGCTTTGGTGCAACAACCACCATCACCTTCAACAGACAAGAGCTGAGCCTTTGAAAAGTTCCCCTAGTGGGTTGTGAACCGGGATGTACCAGTGCACCATCTCTGCAGGGGGACTCGTGTATTACCATTCATTTACTTTGGCATTAATCAATATGCTTACACCATTCATACATTGTTCAATTTAGAAAAGTGTTTCAGATCATCATAGTCGTAAGAAAATATTTGAAGAAAAAAAAATAACACTTCAAGGATTTGGTCCCCCTCTCTAAGACTGATATAACTAATTGGTGCATCCTGAGCATGTCTCAACTTGCCCTGGCTTGATTTAACAGCCACACACAGCTTTAAGACACAGCTCTGCTTCGAATGGCTGAAGTTTGGTGGAAGAAAGAAGAAATATGAAGTACCTTCTAGTAGAATTATCTTTCTGTTTGTAAACCCAGTAGTATATATCAACCGCTGTGAAAGTGAATAAAATCGGAGGCTGTTAACTAAGTAGCCGAAAGGGCAGAAGAAACTATTGAGAACATTAGAGCAGGGCAGAGGGTTATTGAAATGAGAAGAAATGAGTTATAGAGGGATGCAATATTAACAGGGGAAAATGGTGTCTTAAGCCTTTCAAACTTGCTCTTGTGTATAACAGGGGCAAACTGGCCATCTGGATGTTCTGGAAAAGTTCAGAACTTTGGCCTGGCTCCATAGTTAATCAATCTTAAAAGTCAGATAGAGTGACAGTCGACAGAAGAGGGTGTTAATGCAAGAAGGGACTGAAACAACTGAAACTAATGCAAAGAAGAGTGGTTTGTTGCTCATATCTGTTTCAGTGGTCATGGCAAGCAGAAAATGAAGAGAAACAGTGGGTGGGAAAAAATTGAAAGCAAAACAGTCCCTAGACACTAAAGTATCAAATGGCACTGGTAAGTAGCCAGGAAGGGACACAATTACATTTATTGAGGTTGCTGTTTAACTCTTTCTCACTATACTTAGATTCCATCAGGTAGGTCTGCACAATTAGCTTACCACTCCATATGTCTCTATTTAAAGTAGCTCTGGTTTACTAAAATGAATAAAGACACTAGGCAAAATACACACCCCATTTACAAAAAAGATGGGATGCTGTGCAAAATGTAAATAAAACAAAATGCAATGATGTACAGGTCGGTTAAACCGTATATTTAGTTGAAGATATACAACATGTCAAATCTTGAAACTCAGAATTATTATTGTTTTTTGAAAAATATCTGACCACTTTGAATTTGATGCCAACAATATGCTCCAAAAAATTTCGAAGGGGGCAACAAAAGGGCAGAACAGTGGCACGGTGGGTAGCGCTGTCGCCTCGCAGTGAGGAGGGCCTGGGTTTGATTCCCCGGCTGGGTGACCGGGGTCCTCTCTGTGTGAAGTGTGCATGTTCTCCCCGTGTCTGCATGGGTTTCCTCCCACAGTCCAAAGACATGCAGTTAGGCCAATTGGACATGCCCCTGGGTGTGAGTGACTGACTGTCTGTCTGTCTGTCTGTCTGTCTGTCTGCCTGCCTGCTCTGCAATGGACTGGAGCTGTTGAGCAGCTGAAATCCTATATCAAGCAAGAATGGGAAAACATTTCACTTTCAAAACTACAGCAGTCAGTCTCCTCGCTTCCCAAATACCTACATAGTGTTGTTAAAAGAAGAGGTGCTAGTGTTTTCATGAGGGCTGTGCTCAGAGAGGTCTGATATGTGGTTTTTAAGCTGTTTAATTACATTTCCAACTTTGCTGGATGTTTTAGTATCACATAAACATTGTTTATATTTTACACTGTGTTCCCTTCAACCTTAATCGAGTGAGATGTGTTTTTTGTTTATTAGCACATTTAGACTCCAGTGTCGCAAATTAATGGAACCGATTCCACAAGTATATGAGCGGGAAAATGTGTTTGTGAGCCCCAAACACATTTGTGAAACTATTAGTGAAACTATTAGTTATTTGTGAGATACACACATATTTGTGCATCTTGTTTTATTTAATAGTGAATCTCATTGTCTTTTCTGAATCACATGCCACTTACTAGTCAACCTCATTCATTTTTGCAGATTCTGTGCAATTTGTTTGAAATTTTGAAACAGATCACCACATATGTCTAGGCTCCCCTAAAATGAAATTCTGGCCACCCCACAGGTTCTACCAATCTTGTTTTTCAGGTGTGAACAGTATTAAAAAAAAGACACTGACACGCATTAAGTGAAATAAAACACTTTACTGGCCATATTTAAACAGAGCAAGCAGACAAAAACAGAATAATCATGCAAAAGTTGAATTAGGAGTACAATAGTAATATAACTGAGTCTTCTAGAAATTAAAAACCTCAGAATAGAAAAAAGATTCAGATACATTCAGAAAGCTAGGCTAATGGCACGGAATAGCAAAATTTTAATATGGTGCCGGGACCATATGAGCACTGTCTAGAGACATTGCAGCACAGAGCAAATATATATTTTGGACATTTTTCAGATAGTTCTTTCAGTGTTTTTTTAAGCTAATGCATGATTTTATATGCTTCAAAAAACACTGAGAACTGAGTGGATAACAATGGTGAATTACGTTTAAACTAGTAAGGTGAGTTTTTTGTTCATTAGCCCTGTGCGTTGGTGTCTGCAGCAGTGCTGAATCAGTGAGAATGCATAAGGTATAATTCAGAAATTTTTGCATACAGAACAGCTCATTTTGTATTTTCATCAGTATTGGTGTATGCTGTTTTCACCCAACAAGAAAAAGTATGGACAAAGTAAGCAGACAAAATCAGAATATTCATACAAGGCTTCTGAGTGGTAATATATTTGGTTCCAGCACAGGTCCCTGAGTAGCTTTTAGATTTTGGCAGCTTCACTTGCAACAGCACTAAATTACAAACTTCATATACAAGATGTAGAGATGCTGGTATGCTTTCAAAAAGCTGGACACCAGGGGACTGAATATTATTATTGTTATAGTTATGAGTGAGCCCATCAAATGAGCACAGCTGAGCATTAGCCACTATTACTATTTCTATTGTTTTCTTTTCTTTTCTTCAAAGGGAAAGGGAGTTTTTTAATTTCCTATGACACACACAGTCAAAAGTTCAGCTGCTCAAACTGGTCTGGTGTCATTCCAGAATGATCTAATCTGTTTATATTATATTATCAGTTCAACTTACATCAACTCTTTTTAAAAGGTTTATTATCTAATTAGACAGCAAACCAGGATTATGCTACACGCAATAATAACAATAATAAGAATAATACTAATAGTAATAATAATAATTTTGTAGGATATACCCATAAGATAAGATAAGATAATCCTTTATTAGTCCCACAGCGGGGAAATTCACATATGGACTATTGTTTGTGTTTGTTACTTTTTATAATCAGATATATATCTACACTTATCATATCATCTTATAAAATGACAATATGTATATGACCATACCTCAGATTTTATAATAATAATAATAATAATAATAATAATTTAAAAAGTTATATTTCTATTTATAACGAAAAGAGCTTTGGTGATTTAAAAACAATTGCAGCTGATGTATAACTCACTGTAAAAAACACACACACTTCAATAGAATATGGGCCTTAAACTTCTAACTCTCCTTCCACTACAGTCAGCATAAAGCCAAACGTTTCTGGACACTGCTCTTATAGTACAATCACCACACACTCTCTACACACATACAGATACACCCTGCACACCACAAACACCACACAGTGTCAAACTGACTATAAGACTACTACACACCACAAAGACAAACACAAGACACACTCCACACAGACTTACACACAACCGCCTAAGAAACCATATTAACAGCATAGCAACACCTTAGCAACCACCTAAGATTGCATAGCAACTTCCTAGCAACACCTTAGCAACCACCTAAAATTCTGTAGGAGCTGCCTAACAACAGCTTAGCAACCACCTGCTGTGTCATAGTAACTGCCTAGAAACACTTTTGCAACCACCTGGGATGACATATCAACAGCATAGCAACAACCTGAGACATCAAAGCAACACACTAGCAACCACACAGGATAGCATAAATACAGTCTAACAACACCTTAGCAACCTAGGATAAAATAACAATGGCCTAGGAACACCGTAGTAACACAGAACACCATAGCACTCACTGTTTACACAACCAAATAGCTTTGAATGACAAGTATAACACAGTATAAACAGTAAGTTGAAAGTCTACAATTGTTTTAACTTTTCAACATTATTAGTTGGCTTTCTCAAGCCAACTTAAAGTTCATTACGAACTTTCCCTTTTTAGCCAGCTGCCCTTTATGAATGGACCAGTAGAAATGGTCCAAAATGACAGTGAATCAAATCTTGTTACATAAACCTACATTGAAAGGTAAAAATGTAATTTTTTCCCACTTGTGTGAAGTTACTTTTTTTTACAGATACAAGGTTTTGTTGCGACAATGACTATGTATAATAATTATATGATTATTATATTATAATAATATGATCATTAATATTAGAACTTTTGTTATAATATATGTTACATAAAATATGATATATAAAATTAAGTTTTAGATTAAACTATTATTTATGCATTACTAAAAAAATCGTCACCTAGGCTGTATTTAGCGACCGAGATAGCAACCCATCATGATCACACACAGCTGCAGCCTGTTCTAGACTCATTAATGCTAGTACACGCACTGATTTGTTTGGCTTCACTACTTTGCAAAGTCTATACTATATGCTTTTCTAAGCAGTTCCTTTTCTACACTCTGAAAAAAATGGTTCTTCAATGGTTCTTCAAGTCTTTAGAATAGGAAATCATGAATGGTTAAAGAAGCCCATGCATGATTAAAGGGTTCTTTGCATGGTGAAATGGTTCTTCACGTTGATGGAGAATGTGCTATAGATGGTTGTATATAGCACCCAAACACATTCTTCTATAGTTATATAGAACACATACATAGAACATTTTTTCAGAAAGGTTCTAAATTGAACGATTCTCCATCATTCTCCATCTCCATCTTACAGCACATTCTCCATCAATTTAAAGAACCATTTCACCATGCAAATTACCCTTTAATCATGCAAAGGCGTCTTTGAGTGTTTATGGTTCTTTACAGAACCACTGTCTTGACTAAAGAATATCCTTGAATATCCATCTTTTTAAGAGTATAGCTGTATTTTCTGTTTTCTGATTATGGATCTTTTTGTGTACCTGTTTGCCTGAGTGTTGAATAGCCCCATTAAAGCTACGTAACAAAATCAATCACATGAACAGTAATTGTGCATTAAACTGTGCAGAAGTGTGTTCTATGTAGGAGACGTGTTCACTTATTTTCACTGCTGGCCTGTATGTGTCATGATATCTGTATGAGTTTACGTTAGTGATGTCAGTTCCCATCACGGCTTGACAACATTGACTAACTAATGGACAGTGAGAAAAGCTGTCATACAAGTTCTAACTCAATTTAGAAGAATATTTGCTGTGGTTCAGCTCCAGACTTGGCCTGCACAGCACAAGTCGCCCAGCTAAGACCAGGAAATATAGAGGGGCCAGTTGTATATTTATGAAGAATGTCCTCAAGTCACATTAGGAAGATAACATGGTGTGGGACAACGCTTGCCTACTGAATATTTCTTTATAGAAAACAAACACATCATTCAGACATCCACATCTGGACAGATGAAGCATAATTCCTTTCAGATTTTATCAATACTAGGATATCAGGTTTGAAAAGTCCAGCTTTTTGAATGCATCCAAACCCAAGAAGTGTCACTCTAGCATCTCACTCTAGTGAAGTGCTTTCTGACATTTGCACCATCAGTCTGTTCAAGTAATACATCTGCAGTTTGAAACGGAAACAACAGTGTGGTATCCACAGCTGAGAGCAGCTGAATCCCACTGAGGGACAGCAGGTGTTGATCTGAGGTAAAGCACACCAAAGAGGCAGCTGTATTATTTGAGATAAGGAATACACTGCTGCAAGGCTTCCTGAAAATACATATATACTAATGAGTTGATGACACTAACAGATCCAGAGGGCTAACAGGGTTATGAGAACAATAGAGATATGGAATTAATATGATGTCTATAAGGCTAGCATGCATACATGGGTAAAGCTATTAACAGGGCTGTGGCACTAACGGCATCTACAATGCACTATGATGAAGTTCAAGTAAGGTGTATCAGAGGTGATACACACTAAGACAAGATTGAAACTCAATATACAAAGTACTGTATGACTTGAACCTCAAAGGATTCTGGGAATCCTCTTCATAGGCCAGTTTTAGCATATACAGCATTTGATGGGTGTGAATGCGTTAGACAGAGAATACAAGTAAAGCTTAAGCTGGTTATATGTAGCCAGTGGAGGGATGCGGGAAGTGGGGGTGTTGAGGGTGCAGCAGCAATCACAGATTTCAGATTTAGCACTGCAAGTGCTAAAAGTAAAAATGAAAATCAAAGAATGGGTCTGAAATCATTTGAATGTAGTGAAAACTGCATGTGCTCAATTTAGAGTGGATTTGGTATTGTTGCTAAAACATAAGCAGGTTGAGGTGGAAAGAACGGAAAGTGTGTTCCCTTAGGCCAATTCTGAGTTTAGCATGACAGCACAGTTCACTTAACGTATATGCTGCTTAAATTTTCAGCATTCCCAACTTAAAACGTCTTCCCTTGTCCCTGAGTGTGTAGAGTTTGTTATCTTGCATGTCAGCTTTCTAACAGCATGTCTCCCTGAAATATGCAGAAAGACAGACAGTCAGTGATATCAGTGAACAAGTGATATCATTAAGGATGCTCCGATATGGGAATTGCAGGCTGTCGACAATATGTAATATTTTTCATGTACATACAATCAGTCACTGCCAGTACATAAATGTTAATGCAATATAAAAATTGAGACAACATCTACCTCTATTAGCAAAGCAGAGTAACATAACATATATTTCTGCAAGGTTACAAATGCAGTAAAATATATAAATTCCAGGAGTTTTAGCACAGTATCCCAGCTCTTCTAGAGTACAGTAAATAAAACTATCATTAAATATGAAATATCAACCAAAGAACACTTTTTTGTGCAAATATTTGCAAATACCAATATGCTGCTATGCAAAGTACACAAACATCAAACCAGCAACACCCCCCCCACCCCCAAATGCAGACTGTTTACAATAGAACAGGAAAAGTATGGGGTATTTGTATAGTACCTGCCTTTTCTTACACATGCAAAAAATCACGGAGATGAGGGTGAAAATGC
The DNA here is from genome assembly GCF_015220715.1 of Pygocentrus nattereri. Classification (NCBI taxonomy): domain Eukaryota; kingdom Metazoa; phylum Chordata; class Actinopteri; order Characiformes; family Serrasalmidae; genus Pygocentrus; species Pygocentrus nattereri. The sequence goes on along the minus strand of NC_051213.1, from coordinate 28,953,837 downwards.
AGATGCCGAGAACAATGAGAAGAATTTTCCACCAAGTTAAATCTGCTGAAAAAGGGGAAGAGAGAGAGAGAGGGCGAGCGAGAGAGAGAGAGAGGGAGAGAGAGAGAAAGAGAGAGAGAGAGAGAGAGAGAGAGAGAGAGAGAGAGAGAGTTAAAACAGGAATTGCTTTTGAGCAGGTGAATCATGAAAACCTCACACAGGCCTCACACAACAAGAAGTATTTATTATTATTATAATTATTATTAATGGAATCAATCAATCCAATAATAAAGTAAATCACAGCTTATGTGTGTTATTTCTTACTTTCTGGTGTTTCAGGAACACAAGGATCTGCAGGAATTAAAACCAACAGGACAATTTAACATCTGATTAATGATAATACGATAATAGTGAATGATAAACTGGTTATCTTACAATTCAATCTATTCAAACTAATGCTTTGAAGTTCGATGAAATGCATTTTAAGGCATCCAGATAACTTTCTTTTTCATGTCAAAGCTCCAAATCAGTTTTAGAAATAGAGCTGTAGGGGAGCCCAGTCAACAATCTCTGATATGCTGAAATACAGATCAGATATGTAGACCACACTGCCAAAAAAGTTAATCATTTCATTCATAAAACTAAGTAAACTGGCTGTCCTTCAAATTCAATTTCATTGAACAACAGCAACAAAAAGGAAGTTAACTGAAGAATACTTGTGCGTGATTATAAAAAGTTCAATCAAAGTTCAATAAAATAAACCAGAAAATAACCTAAACCAGTTGCGAACTTATCACATAAACTTCCATTAAAGTCAACTATATAGTTGTATGTTTATGGACTGTAGCCTGTCTGTTGTTATGCAAAATTTGTCAATTAGCAAATCATCAACCCGGTTCATTAAAGGTGAGTTTCAGTCAGTAGGCTAACTACTGACCAGATATTATTTGGGTGGTGGATCATTCTCGAAACAGCAGTGACACTAACATGGCGGTGCTATGGTAGTACTATGCTGATATGAGTGTATCAGGCACAATAGTGTGCTGGGGATTTTACACACTATGTATCTCTACTGGTCTTATTACACACCCCTTGTTGACAAACAATGCAGTTAGAGACTATAGCCCACCAGTTAATGTTTTGTCAGTCATTCTTAAGCACTTTATCAGTTAATTGTGGTTTCTAACCACAGAGCCCCTCACGGCAGCTAAGCAGTCATGCTGATGTGGGTAAAAACTCTGACACTACTGTACCTGCTACACTTATACCAACACCACACTCAACTCTCACTGCCACACCACTACTGTGTCAGCGTCACTGCTGTGTAGAGTATGATCCACCACCCAATTAATACCTGATCAGTGGTGGTCCTGTGGTGGACTATCCTACTCATGTATGGGGCAGAGGGGGGCTGATAACTGTGCAGCTATATAGTAGCAGTTTCAGGCAGTTCTGCAGATTGCCAATGGCAAAACCACTGTCCTCTTGAAGTCAAAGTGAGACAGAGGAGACTTACACACAATGTGAATGTGTAATTGTGGGGCGTGGGGGTGAAAGTTTTTGGACCTCTTAAAGGTGCAAACACCCACGCCAGAGTGAGCTGGAAGCCTATGATGTGGCAGAAGCTTTGGGGTGGCATCAGATTTCAGGGGAAGACACTGCCTACTCTTTAAAACTGTACATGTGTGGTAGACACACGTGATAAAATCAATGAGTATAGATGGGCGAGTTATTTTTTACTCAAAACACTGCAACATTACAAATTACAATTTACAAATGTCAAAATAGCATTTTATTAAAAACAAGTGCATCAAAAGCTTTTCTAAAAATATAATTCAAATTGTTTTCATACCTGTACAATTAACAGGTTTGGACACCTGTTAAAAAAGTGGAAAGATAAATAGAAAGATAAATGTACATGTATTACATACGTTAATTACATTATAAAATGTCAATTAAAATACACCATATTTCCAAAAGTATCCAGACACCCTTTTCTAATTTGTGTGTTAGAAAAGAATGGGATACTCTGGTGGAGCCACATTAGAGGAGCTTTGTGGTCATGATTGACCATAAATACGTCTGCGTGGGTCTGAGTTAAATAAGTCAACCCACATCTTCTCCTAAACGACAGCAGATGAAGAAATTTTTTCCACTCTCATATTACTCATGTTTTTACACAATACCAGAAAAAAGACCACATCTACCTATTGTCATTTTCAGGTGAATTTATTTGATGGTAGTTTGACGGATATCAAATCTTTGCAGATATGTTACAATAGTGTGATAACAAATGAGGAGGTGTCAAACAAAGTTTGGACAAAGTGTACATATGTATACAGGCCATACCCCGGAATGTGGACACTCCAGTCGGTAAACTACGCCTGAGGTGTTATTTCCCAGGATAATTTCCCTGTCTTTGTCATGATACAGGACAGTCCTCGTGTCCACCTCTCCATTTTCATCAACGATGACCCTGTTCTTTAGACAAGCAATCAAAAAACATGATGCACAATTTATACTTCATCAGTTTAGCCTGTTCTTTGTTTTTAGGTATGCAAACATGTTTGGATGTTTGGAAGACTTTATGGTGCCAAATCAACAGGAATTCATTTATCAACCCTAATAATTAACAAGAATAATAGTAACAATAGTAAAAATAAATAATAATACACTGCAAAATCCATAATGCAGCTCATTGTCACAAAATCCATGCAAAAGTTTCTTATCTTTTGGTGCAGGAATATCTAGTATTTGACTTTAAGATAAATCAAGATCCAGTCTGGAGTAGAACCCTGCCAGATACTCTGTAAAGAATGAACATACCAAATCATCCAGTGTTTTAAACCTGACAGAATAACTTTAGAGTCATTAAACATTAAAGAGACAAGCAACCAGTGCAATGATGTTTACCTAACTCAAATCAGCCTTTCTACACTGTAAAAAATATTGGTTTGATTTAAAAGGCTTAGTTACCAGACTGCATTAACATTTCCAGTTAATTGAATAATAATAATAAATTAAGAGTAAAAGGAATTTGTGTCTTGAGTCTGGTATCTTGGAAAGCATTTCCGAGTTGAAACAGCTTTTCTGTTGTTACAGTGTATTGGTATGAGTTAGTTTGACACATTAGACTAAAGGGGAGATATTCTGAACCCACATCAAACAGGCCTGGACGAAACAACCCCCAAATTACTAAAGCTGAAGTTTGAAATAGTCACGAGTTTCGGCATGGTTATTTCCACTGAAAGCTCTTTTGGCATTTATGACACCGCATGTAAAGTGTCTATAGGTATTGTATATATTCATAATGCTGCCAGCACTTGAGAGAGACTTCTTAAACAGAAAAATCATCACTTTAGCGATGAGATGTGTAAAGAAATGTTCAAACCACATTCACTTTTGCCCGTGGCTAACAACCTACAGGCTTCTACTGTTTCGCTTTCCTTCAACTGTGTGATGATCTCATCACTGTTTCGTGTCTCTGATGGAAGGGTAAATGTGTTTATGGAGGAAAAAAAAAATTACTGATAAGATCTTGACTGTGTTTGCTTCTGTGCATAACCAGACTATAAAACAGATTGTCGCTTCATGATGAAAAGCAGCTCAGCTAGGCTAATGCTAATCACCAGAAAGAGAGAAGGCAGCAGCTAATACTGTTTTTTGTACATAAGTATCAGTGCTGTGTGCAGATCGGACATTTTCTCTCACGTTTGACAGAGGATTGCGCTTTTCAGCTTCACTCGAGTTGAAGTGCTATGGAGAGTGTGTTGTGGTTGTGATTGAGCAGCACATTTTAAGCTACAGTCATAAAATCATTAAGCCTGAGTTAAACTCAGAGTAACATTCCTGACCCACGCCTTCTGTGAGATCATTCATGTTCACTTTGGCACATTAATAACTTTTTTTTCCACTCTCCAAATGACTCAGGCTTTTAGAGATAGAAAGGCCACATCTACACACGTCATCTTGTAGTGAATCCATTTCATTGTACTGTTCTAAAAAATTATTTAACTCACCATTTGGGGTTAATAAATATTGGGCCTCACTTTATTATAATGCTTTTTAGACCAAAGCCTCATCTCAAAACTCTCATTAAACAATGTCTCAGACATTAGGCGGTGTTTTCATAACCATGGAATAACTCTGTGATTTAGCCTTTAAAAGCGTTAAACTCTTCAGCCGTTTGGTTCCCATCATCACAACTATGCACAAATCCAGAATATGATTCTCTAGAATGGAGCAAAACACATCAAAAATCATTCTGAATATTATATCTAAATTATTTAATTATGCAAAAACTTCCTGTTTAATAAACAACCCAGATGATTCTCAGCTAGATCATGTTGGAGTTGGGCTCAGAATAAAGTTTAGGTTACCATAAAATTCACACTGAGTTTATGTTTAGGATTAGAGTGAGTATTCGGTGTGGGGTCATGGAACTATTATGGCTAATTTATTTATTTTATATGGCCAAATTCTCCAAAATGGTACCTTTACAGAAGAAGGTGAAGCATACTTAACTTATTCCAAGTTTATAAGTCATTTTGGACATTTTAACTGATCCATTAACCACAACGTTTCACACACTGTAAAGAATATCTGCTGGGTTCAAATGGGGTGGAAAAATTTAATTTGAAAAAAAAAAAAAGATGCATGTTTTTGAGCAGTAGTGATTGTATCCCTTTATTCTGCTTCTCTGTTTTATCTCTTTTCTAAATGCAAGTTACAGTCAAAGCTGTATCTACAAAAACAAAAATTTATTTATAGTCATGATGATGTATTTTAAGAACTAAAGGCATTGGCAACATCTCACTAACCCCTCTGCTTTATGACACAGAAGCAGCAATTATAGTGTAAGGAACCATAAAAGTACCTACAATCAAATCCCATCGAGTGGTGCAGTTGGGATCAGGTGCCTCGCTGAGCAAATATGCAACAGAATTATTTCTGAACACCTTGTTGCAACATGTGAGCATAGAGCCATCAACGCTCATCACCAGACACACCAGTACGCCTATAAGGAGAGAGAAACAAGCGTTGATATGTAGGTCAAATAATGACCTTTTATGAAAGCTTTTCACTTTAGGTCAGAGCAGTTTACTCACTGTATTTGACGGAAATTACAAACGTCACTCAAGCCGGCAAAGAAAACCGCCCACTGCCAACCAATTGCACTGACTTTATACGCATGCTATTAACTGTGTGATACTATCAGGAAGCCCAACATGTATTATTGTTTACATTTGCATTACAACTTCACTAATGATGCCTGTTCTCTGGATCAGAAAACATAAAAGTAAATGAAAATTCACTTCATTAAAGCCATTTTATTGTGTTTTGAGTGACCACTATCATTTGGGATAAATGTTTATTTTATATGAAGTCATTTCACTCTTTGAAATTAAACTTTTAATCACTTCCACATTTGCATTTGGTATTTGTGAACAATACGTCTTGAAAGGGGGAAGAGAGATATTCCATTGTTCTTTGAATGAGATGAAAAGTTTTTCTTATCAAGAAAATAATATCCTTTACATTGTTGACTTTTTCTTTTTTTACACCAAAGAGCTAATGATACAGAAAGTAAATGTGGCCTTAATTTAACACATGCTACTATGTAATTAATCATGTAATAATGTAACTGCCTATGAATAATTATGTAATGTAAATTGAATGTATGACGAAAGGGCAATTAAAACTCTGGACTTCTGTGGATTGACACATTATAATTATTAGGAACTTCTTACTGCACAACAAAGCCTTTATTATGTTGTCATTGATCTTGCCTCCTACGAATCATACATATGACTTGTCTCACTCTAGCTCACTCAGACTCGCGTCTTTTGCCACTTTCCATTTTTCCCACCAAGCAGCCTGGGACTTTCCGTGTACACTTTGCCGACTCTTACAACTTTGTCACTGTAAATCATTCATGCTTCAGTTTTCCAAAGTTTGTTTTGTTGCTCATGATTCATTATAAAAGAAAGCTTGATTTTAACTTGATTTAAATGTGAGTCAAATTTCAAGTTTATTAAATGTCAAACACTGTTAGAAATGAAGCTTCTGTGCAGGTACATTTTTCACTCATCAAGATACAAACTATGTAAATGTCCCCTCAAAGGTACAACAGTGGCTTTAAAGTCCAACTGTGCACCTTCTATAAGTTTATCCCAGGTGAAAAGTATATATTTGTATCTTTTCATGACCTAATGTTTTAAAATAGAACAGTAAAATAAAAAGCCTGGAGATAAGATGGGGTGTGTGGAGTCAACACACCTTAAAAATATCATTTTAATGGATTATAATACAACTATGTTCCCTGACTAAAGGTACTGAGATGTACCCTTGAGGATACCATTCCAGTGACAAGATCCCCTCTGCCCCAGAGTGAATAGTAAGTTAACAGAGAAATAATCATGTGCTGCATTCTGTTTACAAAGTATTTGAAGTTCAGTAAGCAAAATGAACATTTAAAGACTCCCAGGAAGCTGATTTTTATTAAGTTAAAACTCCAAATCACTTTTTCAGTTTTTTGCAAATTTTCTCTTCTCTTTCCTGACCTTTTTTTTCTGTTCTTTATTTGCCATAATATATAGCACAGTGACTTCACAATGACTGCAAGCAGTGCTTATCATTTATATTTATACTGCTTTCTGTTCAATACTGACAACTCAGCAGATAATGTACCCCATCTTCATAACCAAACTCTCATGTGCAAAGAGAGGAAAAACCTTTTCATCAGCATACGAGACAGAGAAACGCCAACATAAAATGACTAAACTCAAAAATAAGAGATTGCAATCAATCCAAGAGGGAGATATCAGTTTTACTTCTCACAGCTGAGCAGCAAAGCAATAGAAAATAGCGCAAAAATGAAAATGATGTAATCATGCATTTCACTAATACCGACAGCCAATCCTGAATTTTTGCAGCACAGTAGATTAAGACTTAGTCTTAGTCGCCTGTGTTTAAGTGTGTGCACAGGTCTGCAGGGCTTACCGCAATATGTTTGTATGCCTTTTAGTCCCAATGACATTGTCTTCCACTAGCTGTTGTTGGAAAGAAGTGTTATGAAGGCGCATATGCTGAGAAGGCGCATATGTTGAGATCAGATTATCCCTGTGTGAGAGTTCTTGTGATGACTGCAACAAGCTTCCCATCTGCACAACTCTTTGTGGCTTTCAGATTTAATGCCTTTTTATTTCCGGATTGGGGCGGAGCTATGCACTGAACACAAAAATGATCTTAGGCATGGAGCACTACTGCCCTCTTTCTATCAACGGCCACATCTGATTTTCATTCATTTCTCACTTCCCTTTATGCTTGTGAGACGCGTATGATGACGGGTCAGTCTACATGGTTTGCAGAGACAGGGCAGCATGAGACACGAAGTGAACAGAGATAATATTTTATTAAAATTAAATCAGCACAGTGTGTTTACAGTAGATCAAAACCCTGGAACAGGAGGTCCAGCAGGGCTACAGTGATGGCACCAGATACATCAAAATAAAGAGACAGACAGAGAGAAGAGAGAGAGAGAGAGAGAGAGAGTAAGTGAGAAGGAAAGTGAAAGAGGGAGATAGAAAGATAGAGAGAGAAACAGTGAGAAAGGAAGAGACACAGATAGAAACAAGAGAGAGAAACAGAATGATGAAGGGTCCCAAGGAACACTGAGCACTTGAGGTGTAGTAGAAAGTAGAAGTGCAATGAAATACAGCATAGAGAGTGAAGAAAGAAAGAAGCAACAGAGAGAGAGGCAAGAAAATGATAGAATGAGCGTGCAGAGAGCAAGTGAAGAGCAAAAAGAAGGAGAAATATACACAGCAGACAGCGTATCCTAAACTAATTTAGGGGAATAATTAAAGAACAGAAATGAAATGACAGCAGGGCAGAAAGAAAAAAAGGAAAGAACGAGAAAGAAGCAGTGAAACATAGTGGCTGACTAAATCTATGGAAAAATAGACCAGACTGAGGCTATAAAGAGAAGATGAAAAAAGATGCAGAATGAAGAAAGATAGGAAAGACATGCAAGAGAGAGATGAGAAAGATAGAAAGCTTGAAAGCAAGATAGACAGTGAATGAGCAAAGCATGCAAATATCAAAGCACAAAATAAAGTGCAGAAAGAAGAGAAGAATGGCAGGAAAACAAGCAGAGACAGAGCAGAAAAAAAGAAAGACATGAAAACATGCAAGAGGGAGGAGAGAAAGTTTGAAAGCAGGATAGAAGGAACCGAGTAAAGCATGCAAATATCAAACGACAGAATAAAATACACAGAGAAGAACGACAGGAAAACAAAGAGACAGAGCAGAAAGAAAGGAAAAGAAGAAAGAAAGAAAGAAACAATGAAAGAAAGGGGTTAGAAAGACAGAAAAGTCATGAAAGTAAGATGGAGATACAATGAAAGAAAAAGAAAGAATGAAAGACAAAAGGAAGACAGAAAGAAAAAAGGAAGAAAAAATGAATGAGAATGAAGACAAGAAAGAAAATAGGAAAGAAAAAGACAAGAAAGAGGAAGAAAGAAAGAAAGAAAGAAAGAAAGAAAGAAAATGAATGACAATGAAGACAAGAAAGAGAAAGAAAAGAAATAGAAAAGGAGAAAGAAGAAAAGAAAAAAAGAAGAATGAATGAAAGAAAGAAAGAAAGAAAGAAAGAAAGAAAGAAAGAAAGAAAAGGGAAGAATGGGAAAGAAAGGCACAATTAAAGATAGAATGAAAGAAAGTAAAAAAAGAAAGAAAAAAGAAAGATGAATGAATGAAAGATTGAAAGGGCAAGGAACAGGAAGAAAAGGCACAATGAAAGAAAGAAGAGAGGAGAAAGGTTAAATAATAAAGAAAAAAGCAAGAAGGCAAAAGCGAAATAAAAGCCCAGAAATATAAAGACAGCAAGCAAGAAGGAAAAAGAGGAAGAAATAAGGCAGTTTTTTTTAGAGGTGGTATTTTGTTGTGAATGGCATAAAAAAAGTAGTTTCAGAGAGAAAGTACCTGAACTTCTATACAGAGCAATGAGCAAATCCCTGCAGTCAGCAGTCAGACACTGCTAGAGCTCTATACACAGAATCAGTGCTGCAGTGAATATGCAGTTTAAGTTTGCATACATGGGAGCCTGCAGTGAAATTATAGCAGAGTCTACAGAAAGACATGCAATAAGTTACAAAGAAGGAAAGAAAGCATTAAATCTGAAAACGGTGAGAAAACAATAAGAAGTAGCAGAAAAAAAGATGGAAAGAAAGTGTGAAAGCATGCAGTAGAAGAAGAGGAGAAGCTGATTAGCACACTGACAGAGAGGAAGAGAGGGAGAACAGATGAAAGTATATTAGTTCAATTAGTTCGATAAAAGTGTTCGATCTTTATTAGATGATCGAACGTTGAGAGCAAAATCCCTGCAAATGGCCGAGACACACTCGAGAAAGCGAAAGAGGAAGTGAAGGGGACAGAGGACGGACCTGAAAGAACAAACGTCTTTCTCCAAATGTCTGACCTTTGTTTGCTGCAAGCACAATACTTTTTAAACTTACTTTTAAACTTTTTAACTTACTTTTAAAAAAAATAAAGTAATAAAATTTTTGATAAGTTTCTGTCTCTTGCACCACTTACACAGCAACACAGGAGACCAACATGCAGCCCACGTTGGAAGGCCAGTTATTATCTGCCTTCATTAAGAACTCATATTTGTGCCTAAATTATTCATTCCAAATTCAAAATTGGAATTTGCACCATTTTTAAAACACCAAGTCCTCACAGATCATAAAACAGATTCAAATATTCAAAAATAAATGTTTACAATTTCATAGTCATTAGTTATTTACAAAATAAATATGATTTTTTAAAGTAATTAGTCTTTTACAAAATATTATTTCATTCAAAAATAATTTTTGTTAATTCTTGCTTCAGTGCAATTCAGCTGGTCAAATGAATAACAGAAGCTAATAATGAGCATTTTGTCTGTCTGTGTTGGTCTGCGTCACCATGCAAAAAGTTTTGTAAGACTAAGGGGGTGGATTATTTTTGCACAAATGCAGCAAAGAGGAAAGAAAAGGCCCAGGAAAGACGCAGGACAGGAGCAGAAAACAGAAGCAGCTAGAGAGAAAACAGAAGGATAGACAGCAGCAGAAGGTAGAGATGGTTTATTTACAGCAGAAGTGAGAGAGAAAATTCAAAGCAGATACAGAAGAAAGAGAAATGAATGTTAGGTTCTCAAGTTTGTGGGAAAAAGTGTCGTCAGAGCGGCAGATGTGAACTGCACCATATATGTGATAAAACTTAAAACACATAATGTGATGATAACATCAGTGTTCTAACCTCAAACTCCTCAGCAGATAAATATTATCCACACTCCAGACTCTGCAGAGCACAAATGAGAAGTCAGTTGAGTCATGCAGAGCGTAACATGAGCTGCACAGAGTGATTCAGGTTTCCTGAACAGTGTGCAGTTAGCTGATTTTCCAGCAGTGACTTTGGTAGTTTAAGTGTGAGCACATGATGGCAAATGGTAAACTGATAGAAAAGGAAGCCATGTGTCATTCCATGTGAGTTTCTCATCCCCAAGAGCCGGACAACACAGGAACCTCACATGTGGATGTCAAAACGACTGCTGGGAGAGGAAGGCTTGAATGGGATTGAAGAAATAGTTCAGAAAAAATGCCATTTACACAATTGTCCCCTTACCTAACAAGAAAGCCTGAATTCTGTCCATACTGTTGTCCATTTGTATAGATAACAGGCTGCCATACACCCATGCTTTTCAACCTGTGGGCCATTTCTATAGACATTTGACCAAACATCATTTTAAATATGACAATTATTGTTCCTGTGATAATCATTAACAAAAACATTTAGGTCAAACTTAATGATTGGTTTGGAGAAAAGTGCATAACCAATATAACTGACATAGCTCGTATCATATGGAAATCATCCGTCATGAGTAAATGGCTACAGAATTTTGCAGATATTTTTGGTGTTGATTGTGTTGTGTGAAATCAATTATGGTGTTAGATTTGCTTGCATTCTAAACAATCTGGGCCGGGTTTTCTGAAGGGATCTTGTCACATGAAGATAATTCTTAAATGGTAGAGTAAACATCACACTGAACCCTCTCTCCACCACTTGAAATCACCTTCCCTTTCGGGAAACTGGGCCCAGACTGGTTACATCTTTATTGCGGGAACCTTTTTTGGTTGGTTAAGTGGGCCGCAAGTTGCAAGCCCCCGCAAAACACAATGAAAAAATTAAAAACTGGTTTGAGGCGATTTGTGATGTTTACATCCATTGTGTAAATTTGTTTCTTTCAGTGAACTATTCCTTTAAGTGAGGAGGAAACGAACAGAAGCACCTTACAGATAGATTTGGAAAAAGAGATGATGACAGAGAACCATACTGTTGTACAGACAGCAGTAGTGCTGGACTGTAACGAATCAAGCACTGATCTCTTGTTAACGATTAAGCATAGGAGCAAACAGAAGGAAAAAGAGAATTTCAGCTGAGAGGTAGATCATAAAGAACACATGATGATGATAATTATACAATAAAATGTATCGCCTGCACTGGTGCCATCACTGTAACTCACAGTTTCACATTTGACCATTATAAAATCACACACGCACACACACACACACACACACAGACACACACACACATACACGCACACACACTCAAAATCAGTGAGTGACTGTATACTACAGTGTAACATGTATATTACTGTATACTACAGTGTAACAAAATCCCAGACTGGATGAAGTTGGGCAGTGGCAGTGCATCTGAAGAACATCCACTGCAAAGGCCAACAGTGCTTTTACTTATCAGAGAGCACATTATTAAAGGGTAAGTTCAGCCAAAATGAATGAGGCAGAAAACCAGAGATGGGCATGGCCATGGCCTTCCATGTTTTTCAGCATTTTGGCTGAAATAGCCCTTTAAGTCATCATGTGAGTAAATTAGAATCACACACAGAGTGCTGCTTGTTAATATGAGCAGTAATGGGTTTTTTAAAGATGTTGTATTAACCTGTAATTAGTGCCAGTATCATGAGCACCACATTAGAAAATGCATATTCCAGTGGATCTTCCCAGACTCTGGGTTTCAGTGTTGGGGCAATTTTTACGCTTCAATAAATACTTTGAGCACTCCAGACTATTTGTTAAAATAAATAGGTTCAGTTCCGGCACAGAAGACTGCTCAGGTCAGCTCAGACAGCGCAGAAACAATAACATTCAGAGTCACGTGAGGTCATCGGCCGCCTTGCGCTGAGATGGGAGTGACCTTTGAGTCCTGCTGGGTGACAGAGATGTTGCAGAGTTGTTTGGTTCAGTAAGGGGTAAAACGGTTGTAACCTCCTCGATACAAACTTGCCTGCAATCAAAAAAAGAAGACAGACAATTTTGTTAACACTTCACTTAAACTCTGCTACATAGTATTAACATAAACATGTCATAGCAGATGTTATATTCTGTTGACAGAATTTGTTCAGATTTTGTAATATAACACAATCATGCTGATTGTGCATGCTTGATGCTCTGACAGCTTATGTCACTTGTGAATTTTAGCTGAGTGTACTCTAATTAGCAGTCATGATATGACACAAGGGAAATTTTTCACATTCTTTGACTGTCTTTGAATGAGGCACAATACAGGACAGCCCATCACAACAGAGCTCATATTAGTCTTAAAGGCACAGTAACGTAAACAGCTTGTTTATTTTTAAGGGATAAAGAGAGGTTCGACGTGGTCATGAAAAATGAATTAAGTTAATTTATTCAACTTAATTAAATTAATTAAAACAACCCACACAAATGTTGTAAATTGACCTGAGGGGAAAAATAACTGACAAATTTAAGATATAGGCCCTAAACATAATGACATTTGTCATGACAATTACCGGTACAGTAACATGACACTGTTATATTATTGGACATCACAAGTCATATTAGCATATGAATAATAGAAACTATAAATACCCATAGAAATTTTAACAAAAGGGGAAATTTTGCAAACAAACTGTGAGATGGCTTGATTAGGTCTTTGCTATGAAATCCCATGTGATTTGCTAGGCCATTGCTGAGTAATTCCAGGTGATTGCTAGCAGTGTGAGAGTTACATCATTTGTGGCAGTTAGATTTGTATATTGTGTTTGAATGAACACTGTATGAAAGACATGCTTGCGATCGGTCCCTAAAGCACAAGCACATTATTACTATACTGACCGTATGATTGTGCAAAGCTTTGTGGTTTAAGCATAAAACTGCAACCCATGAATACAAAAAAAACATTGAATAATAAAAGTTACTTTATCAAGTTACTGTCAAGCTAGCTTAATGAATACTTAACATTTGCAAATAATTTAGTTATTTTGCTGTGCTCATGGCTGTAGCATTTAGACTAAGCCTAAAGCAAAAATGTATTTTGATTAAGGAGTGTTACTGAATAGGAAACTACTGGATCTCTCACCATTGTGCCAACTCCATAGGTGGTGGTCGGCCCAACAGAGTGATGGTAAGGGTCGGTCGCAGTGGCATACACTCTCCCATACCTGCAGGGACAGAGAAATGAGCACAGGGTCAATGGTCAACTGTCTCAGCGGCAAATTGTGTCGTACTTCATACAAATGTTCACATTAAGAGTGGCAGAAGCCTATGTATGAGAGTCAGTAAAAGGGTAAAGGTCAAACTCTTGGTATGAAATGAGTTAATCAATGAGGCGTATCTCACCCATCACTGTAAGCAGCTGTGGCTGCGGCTGAGGGTGACTGAGCGACCCGGTATGTGGCAGGATATCCTCCCTGAACAAAGAGAAGGGAAAGAAAATGAAAGATTAATGTCAAGTGCTGTTTATACAATAATGTGAAGCATTTGTATTAGAGATTGTAAAATGTGATTGGGAAACTCACATAGACTTCAGTTCCATAGAGTCCATCTTGATAAACCACCCTGTTTAATACAGCACACCAGCAAGCATAGGCAGATAAATCAGAGAGGACATACATAGTGGCAGTTCTCCCTATGTGCTAACTTTGCAAGTTGTGTAGGGCTCCCAGCATGCCACGGCAAGCATGACTGCATATTTCATACCATTTAGAAAGGTTTATTATACATTTTTACAGAGTGCAGGGTACCCCAACAGGCCTAAACCATTTGTGATGGTCACACACCAAACTGTGACCATTCACGTCAAATGTAACAACCATGTCTTAAGTTACTTCTCTGTTATCCACATAGACGTAGCAGCTGCAGCAGGGGGTCATTTAAAAATCACTAAATACATTACGCTTTATACATACTTTTACAGTGGCATGATATAAAAGACTATACTGATCAGTCCAGGAGGATTTCTTTGCCTCACTTTATACTGACTGCTTTTTAAGAAAGCGCTGTATGCTGAGAGAAGATATAGACAGACTTCCTAAATGTGCAGATGTTAATGAGACTCTTTTGTAACTTTTCTCCTAAATCTGTGGCATTTATCGTCCCATATTTTTCTTAGGTTTTTTTTCTGAAAAGGCTTGAAAAAAGAGGGTAAAGATATTTGGTTTAAGACAGGTTTTACTCAGTTGCCTGGGAAAACTAGGTATACACTGGGTTTACATTTACTATCCATTTTATTACAAATCTTTTACTTCCACTCAGTAGTCACTTCATGAGCTGCACCATCTTTTACCGTACAGGTCCACTATACAGTTATAAACTGCAGACCATCTGCTGAAGCACACTTTCTTAGTCACTGTTTAATTCACCATTGGTCAGTTTCTGATCACAGGGCCACTTCTAACCATAGACATAATTTGAGTAGTGGATTATTCTCAGCACAGCAGTGACACTGATATGGTTGTGGTATGATTGTGCATGTGGTGCTGGTATGAGTGTATAAGAAACAGTGGCGTTCCTGATGTTTTCACACATCAGCCTCACTGCTAGGTCAAGAGCACACCAGTGTTCAAAAATATTCAGCCACGAGTGTCTCTGTGGTCAGAAACTGATATAGGATTATAGATAGATCTAATAGCCGTATCCAATAAAGTGGACAGTGAGTGTTATTGCTTCTCAGTTTTGATGAAAGATAGATCGACAGAGCAACAGAATTTAGTTTACAATAAATCATTATATGAAAGACTCCAGGCTGGAGTCTAGGATAAAAGAGTACAGAGAGAACAATACTGACCCTGGATAGGCTGGAACAGCAGCAGGTGTGGCTGCTGTAGCGGCTGAGCGAATTGTGTTGTAGACCGCACGACCGCGCCCCCGAAGGGCGGAGCCTCTGTAGGCCAATGCTGGTGTAGGAACAGGATATGGGAAACTGGCAACTAGGGTAGAGAAAAAAAGGTCATTTACAAAAGATGCACCAGGAATTTTAACACATTTTTAATAGTTCTTACAAGTACTGGGCTTACAAGTCAGGTTGGGCCCAGACATTGCCAAGCTGCTCTTTGCAGAATCTTTGGGAGCAGGTCAATGATAAACAGTGTCTGCTCTACCTAATAGGCAATATAAATAGCTGCTTAGTGCCCTGCCGCTGGCAGGGGGGCCCCCTAACAACTTCTGGGTTATTACTGTACCATTACGTTGTCGAAGTTGCTCGAGTGAGAGGGTAAAGCAACTGGTTAATCATGTTTCAGAAAAGAACTTACTCATCTGGTGCAAAAAAGGGTGAGGAGAAAAAGCTTAAAGTTTTTTTGTGTGATGTTAATGTTATTCTATTTGTTTTGGCTTGTAGTTGGTCTGACTAATGAAGCAGGTTCCACTTAGACAGGCTTTCAGCTTCTCAAAGCCACCAAACACAAACGCAGTTACAATTAAAATTTAGAACCATGAGCCAACTGTGTTTGCACACTGTGAAATTAGACCTCTGCATTTAACCCATCCGTGCAGTGAAACACCCACATGCACGCACACTACTGAACACACACACAAGGGGGCAGTGAGCACACTTGCTCGGAGCGGTGGGCAGCCCTATCCATGGCACCCGGGGAGCAACTGGGGCTTAGGTGCCTTGCTCAAGGGCACTTCAGTCATGGACTGTCAGCCGAGGGGATCGAACCGACAACCTTCCGGTCACAGGGCTGGTTCCCTAACCTCCAGCCGATGACTGCCCCACAACAACAGTTAATGTATGTATGTGTGCACATAAAAGCATAACATTTATGAAGAACAGCCAATAGTGTGAAACATGAGGAGGATTCATCAAAGAAGGACAAAGAAATCATACTACCTAAATACAAATAGATTAAAGCATTTATAACTGTAAAAAAGCAACATTGCCTCCATGGCTAAATCGAACTTGGATCACGGCTGCTGAGAAAGTTGTATTTTAATTTAATTAAATCTAAATTATAATTTCTTAGAACCCTAAATGAGCAATCATCTGCAACACACAAATCAGTCAGTTAGAAATGAAAATAATTTAGACAGCTTGTGTTAGTTATTGTTATTAGTTAGGCACTAAATTTACAGTACATCAGCCAGCAAGATGAAAAAAAGTCCTGCTTAGGGCCCCCAGAAGGCTACTGCTGTTAAACGTCTGCTTACACTGATAACATACCGGTATAAAGTTCAGGGGCATACATGGCTCCCATTACTGGATTAATCTTCCATCCTGCAGCTACAGACAGAGAGAAATGGGTTTTGATTCATAAAAGAAAACAAAAGAATATGAGCAGTACATCTAACTACATAGCATGTATTACATTACCATCCATCAGCCGTTTTTAGCATCCTGGAATACAATATGTGTGAGCTCACCATTAACGAGAGGAGTCTGAGGCTTCTTGGTCACCACTCTGGCTGTGGCGTTGTTAACCTGCAGTGAGGAAACACTGACAATTTTACACTCAGACTACTCTCAGCGCTCAGAAAGCCTAAGAGTCAGCACATGAAAAGAAGCCTGATAGCAGTGGACGAGATGCTGAGAAGGGGAACTTACCTATGAAATTCTCTATATAACAGATACTAGTATGTCACACAGTGTCAAAAACCAGATAAACAAATTAGATGAGAACTTGGCACAGTGTCATGCAAGTATGACTATGATCTGATATAATCAGTGGGCTTAAGGTACCTGTTGGCTACATTAGCCTTACAGCTGCAATACAAACTAAAGAAGAAAACTTTGCATGCCAAACATGACAGCATTTACCTCAATCTTCCTGCCCTCCACAATGGTGCCGTTGAGTTTCTCTCTGGCCCGATCTGCTTCCACTGCGTTCTCAAATGTCACAAAGCCAAAACCCTAAGCCCAAACACTGAATCAGTCAACGAGCACATGGGATAACAGGAGATGAGTTCTGGATGAGAGGGAGAGATGTAAAGGTCTGCCATCTGACATTTACTGACCTTTGACCCTCTCTCGTTGAAGATGATCTCCACATCCAGAATCTTGCCAAATTGCTTAAAGACAAAAGGCCATTTGATAAACATCACAGCACATATTTGCCCATTATAATAGAGTGCACTTATATTGATCTCGTCTGTGTACTGTAACGTTTAGAATTTTCAGTGATCAGCAGTAGCAAAAGCATGTTGTACTTTTATATGAACTATTTCTATAAAATTCTGTTGAAAGTGGTTTTACCATTTGTCATACCACAGTTTTACCTGTAAGAAGAGGAGATACCTTATTATGATGTAAATCTTTTCTAAATGTATACACGTCTCTTTTAGTGGTTGAGTTTGACACCCTTGCTTCAAAGTATGCAAAAACTTGAGTCACCCCAGCGTTAAAAAACACTTTGCGTTCCTCGGACGCGTACGCGCACACACACACACACACACACGCACGCACACACACACACACACGCACGCTCGCACCCCATACCACATACGCAAATACATATGCTGGATGATGAAGTTGGTTCCTCGGATTCACTGCTCTCTGAATCAGCAGGTTTTCTTTTCAAAAACCAGTTATGTGTTAGGATGTGTGTTTAAGTGAGGCTCGTAGTGCATTTCCTGGTAAGGAAAACGAAAAAAAAAAAAACACTTGTTTGCCGTTTACGTCAGCATTTACGTAGTCACACGCTGACTCCAGCATTGCCGTTGTGGTACAGTGAAAGAGGCACGTGAAACTGTTTTTGATTTTTTTTCTTTTTTTAATCATTTGTATTTTAGCTGCAAGTTTGCATAACCAGCGTCTTTGGAATTTCGATTCCTTCTATTACATCAGCAACACTCTGATGTTTTTATAAGTCACCCCTGACGAAGCTGGACGTCACCCCGGTTGAGATGGGCTGCTCCAGCCTGTGGATACAGATTTCTGCACGCGTCGTGGTGGGAAGCAGAGGAAATGCAGGCCTTTTATATCTTATTTAGGTTTATTTGCTCATAACAGCCAGTGGATCTGCGCGTGTCTTCTCAGTTTGCATGTAGATATGATTGTGGTTGATCTGAAAAAGAGTTTCTTTAGGCAGTATAGTCTGTAATACAGTAGCTTTAGTCTTTGGGTACTATTATGCCTTACATTGCTCTGCATATACTCCTCCACCATAAATGAATAAAAAAAAATCAGCCAGAATCTTAACCCCAAGCTGTCGTAAAACAATGTCACAGATATCAGGCAGCATTTTTATAGAAATCTTTCTGTGAGGGAGCTTTTAAAGCATTACACTCTTCAGATGTCTGGTTCCCATCACTACTGTGGTCCTGTCAGCAGCCACTCCGAGTGACATACACCTTCGTCATTTAACTATCCAGACATTTTGAAAAATTGGTGGAATTCCCTTTTCATGCTGTTATACAGTTCCTGGGACTGAAATGTGAACTCATGAATATTAATGAAAAACTTTTTTGTGTGTTTTTTTTTACCCCAAACATCTGCCTCAGGTCCGGGTCTCGGAATCTGAATGGTATGTTGGACACGTGGAGTCTTTTGGGCTGTGCTTTACCCGACCCCTCCTCCTCACCCCCGCTACCTGCTCCACCGCCACAACTTGCCACAGAGGCACTCAGAGGCTGGGGGTCAGAGGTCACAGGAGCCAGGGCATCGTCCTGAGAAGTCAAGCATGGCAGACACAGTAAAGAAAAACATAAGAAAAGTGGTGTAGGAGAAAGCATGGAGGGAAAATTACAGGAGAGGAGTAAGAGAAAATATTTAAGCTTAAAGGTAAGCATAAAGGTACACGAAGCAGAGCTTTTATTTGAATGTTGTCTGCATTAACAGATTTAAGAGGGCTGGGAAAAGTGATTAGGTAATGTACAATGTTTTGCTTTGTGTACCTTTACAGTTACGTTTTGTTCATATCATAATTTCAAAAGTCTTGCAATTACTACATCAAAGAGCATTACAGTTCCACTGGGGAAAAAACATTTCTACAAAGTGATCACAAAAAGCACATGAGCATTCCCCATCCAGTGTCTCTTCTCAAGCAAAGGTGAGGAGCCGTGACCAAGTCTCCATTTTAGTGAGCTTTCTAAATACATGCCCGTTAGAAACAGATCAGATGAACACGCTCTAGATGTTGAAAATTGATCAGCAGCGTTACATACTTTCACATCAGTGATATATTCAATAGGAAAAAGCCCCTGAAGGTAAAGGGATCTCTCCAGGGGCTGTGGCTCAAACACTGTGGCTGAAATATCATAAGGGATTACAGTGGTTCTTGAAGTGTTGTTACATGTCATATAAGATTGTATATTTTTTAATAACTGTGAATATAATGCCCCCATGCAGATCAATACTACAAGTAACTGTGCGTCAAACCCAAAACATCCACTATCCCACAATGCATCACGATGCCAGTGTATGTGTCTGTGGCAGCCTATCTCACCAAATGCCACAAAACTGTTACACTCATTACAATAAACATTAAAGATTAAAGCGTTTGTGTTATACCACTACAAATAAAAAAAACAGGTGATTAAGAAGAAAAATGCAAAAAAAAAAAAATCACAAACAAAAAGGTTGGAGCAGTGAGAAAGAGGTGACTGCGGATTAGAAAAAAGGTAAAGAACTTTAAATAGCTGAAAAGAACTTCAGGCAAAAATGGAAAAAGAAAATTGGAGGGAAAATTTTAAAAATAGTGAAGAATAAAAACTGAGCGCAGTGTTGGTCAAATGAGATGAAAAGTAAAGCAGTCAGAGATACACATCTATTATGTAGCAGGTAAAAAAGGGATAAGCTGCAGCTGTGGCCAAAATAGGGAGGGGGAGCAGAGGAGGAGGTGGAAGAAAAATAGAGAGATAGAGTGCAGGGTGGAAGAAAAAGAGAGAGAGAGAGAGAGAGAGAGAGAGAGAGAGAGAGAGAGAAGAAGTGAGGGAAAGGTAAATAGATGAAAGACATAAAAAGAGACAAAAGGAGGGGGAGAGGGGAGAAAAAAGAGACAACAGGGAAACGTGAAAACAGTGAAAAAGAGAGGGAAAGTGAGTAGGAGGAGAGAGAATAGGAGAGGGAGATGGAAAGTGACAGGAGAAGGAGAGAAAGAAAGTTAGGGACAGAAAGGGAGAGAAATCTGGATAAAGTAAAGTGGGAAAGGGCATGAAATAGAGTGAGAGACCGTGAGAGAGGAGAAGGGTGCAGCAAGGTGAGAGACAGAGGAAATGAGAGCAGCGAGAGGAAGTTGTGCAGAAAGCCGGGGGGTTTGGGGAGTCCCAAGGTGTGTGACAGGCCAGCCATGGTGCTGTGATTCTGCTGACAAGGTTAAACTTCGTTACGCAAGATTCCAGGAATAAGGGCAAATATTAATATGAGGGGAAGAGAAGAAAATGGACAGGAACTCACAGACCAGCACCAGAACAACACACAGACATACACATAAACAGTCATTAGGTTACAGTTAACTCTGAGTGCACCAGAGCTGCAGCTACAGTGGCACTGGTGAAACACCTTCATCATCATCATCATCATCATTAACATCATCGTCATCATCATCCTCACACATAGCTCACAGACACAGCAGGGATATGTGGGGGAGGGTTGGGGGTACACTGAGAGAGCTGGGGTTGGGGATGGGATGGGTTTTAGGGTTGGGTGGGGGGGTTGGTGCTATCATATCACGATGCAAAGTGTTTATCTGACTGAACCTGGACGAAACTGCAGGGAGAGAAGAGGGGTCATCCGGTCTGCCTGCCCCCCTTGACCCGCCCCTTCATGGGCGACAGCCGTTTATCCGAAAATCTGGAGCGTGTAACACTGGCGCTCTCTAGTGGTGGGATATAATAATGTGGCCTTGAGTGAGGAGAGGTTTCTGCAGAGAAAGGCTAACACCACTGTTTTCATTACACACTACAGCCTGTTTTCATTATACAACACGCACAGGCTGAGCCACACAGAGCAATCAAACTGACCCAGAGGCATCTTCAGCTTTTTTATTTCTTACAATAATTCACTAACTACAGCTCTAAACTGGCATCTGTTCAAGTCGATGCATCAACAAATCATTGCACAGTTCATCAGCGTTGAAGAAATAGTTCAGTCACAAAAGCTAATTTTGCTAACAGTGAATGAAAATGAATAGCCACCGAGCAGCACTATGCATCCTTGCTTTCACTCACTGTTAGCCTTTCCAGCAACTTTGGCTGAGCTATTCCTTTAAACTCCATGTAATAAAATAAAATTCATTTACCGAACATTTAAGGCTAATAATGCAGCTGTATATGAGAGTACATTTACATTACTAGCCTTCAAAGTGATCACACATATGTCTTATAGCATAAACATACACATTACTAGTGTCCTCTGTGTTTTACATTATTACTTCCCATTAACAATATAACTGGACAGAACTGACTCCCAGATCTCTTCAGCTGGCCTACATATATGTTCTGTACCAGTCAAACATTTGGACACAACTACATGTAAAGGATTCTCCTTATTTTCACTATTTTCCACATAAAATAATTATTATGAAATAACACATATAGAGCCAGGCATATTTGTCTTCTGCTAAACAGACACCCACTGTACATCACTGCACACCTGACTGGCTGACAAGGACAGACATTCTACAAATTAAAGAGAGGCTAGATGATTAAAGGTTAGATGTTACTATTACTAATCAATATAACATGTTAATTGTGGTTCAACATTTTTATGTTCATTTTTTATGTTTGGAAGGCATTTAAAAGCATTTCTTTTACGTGTAGTGTCTTACAAACAAGTTTTAAAGAGTCTTTAAGATTAACCAGGTGTGTCCAAACGTGTGACTGAAGGGGAGATACGGGGAGCCAGCTTTCATAAACAAATCCCTTCCTACCCTCCCTCCCCCGCTGTGTGTGCCAGCTGGATTGCCTTACATGGTGAGTGCTGGTAACTCTCAGAAGAGGAAGGATATGTATAGCAGACCAGGAGAAGTCCCCGGACAACGTCTTATGTGTCATCACACTGCTTCATATACACTGCTCTGATAGTTTTGCTATGCTGTTTTGCAAACTGATAATGCTGTGGTGTAGTACATGGGACTTCAGCAATATTTCATACTTTAACCATTAACTGCAGTACATTTTTAAGGAAAGGGTGTTTTTTTCTTGGTTCAGTTCTTTTCCTCAGTTTATATTTAGATTCTAATCTCTTCTTTTGAATTTAACCCCCTAAAATCCCGGCTTATTATATACTAAGGCTTATTATTCAGTAACTACAGGGAATTCAGTGCAAACTGGCTGAACTATTCTTAGGTCATAGAAGTTATAAAATCTGGGCCGGGCAGTGGGCCCTGATCATTTAAGATAGTAATAATGCTTTAATTGAGGATAATACATGCATTTAATTGAGTGTAACAATAACATGCTCAGAGGTGGGCAGTAACTTGTTCCATTTCCTAAATTGCACGTAGGCTGTACTTTCTTGATTATTTTCAATTACTGACACTTTTACTTCTGTATTTGTGAGGAATCTACTTTTTACTCAGTTACCATTTATTTGTAAGACTTAGACACTAATTTGTTTACTGTGTTTAATTTCTTTGTTACATTAGTGACAGCATCTTTACTGCTTTGCAGTTGAACAGACCACTGACTTTTCATCTTTACTATTTTATTTCACTAAGAGTGCATCAATAAGAACAGAATAGGACACAGCAGACCCCACTTTCAATGATGACAGATGCTGGATGTAATCAGAAGTTCAGGGGCTATTCTTAAGTAGTTTTTATTGACCTGATACTTTTGTACTACATTTTGGAAAAGTACTTTTACTTTTATTTGAGTCAGCAAGTAAAGAAACAATACTTTTACTCGAGTATGGGTTTAGGCTTACTTTGTCTGTCCTTCTTATCTGATTTTCCATTGTTTAGACAAACTCCTCTAACTGAATGCTTTTCTTCCTGCTGTGTAACACCATTACTCTTACCTATCTATCAATCCAATAACTAATCAGTTCGTCCTTACCGTGTTATTGGTAGTTATAGGCTCCACCCCCTCATGCTGAGTGCTCTGGTAGACTCTCAACTGGTGGTGGTCCGGGTACTCTGAGCTGGGGTGGGCAGAGTTGAAATCAAGGGGTGGGAGTCTGCCAGCTGGTGTGGGTGGGGCTTGTCCTGGTGGTGGGTATGAAGGGGGTGGGGCATATACCTGAGGAAGGGTGGGGTCAGCACTGCCTGGCCCTGCCTCCTGGGCAGGGGCACCCTATGGTAAGAGAGAGATACAGTTATTATAATAAAATGAATACATATTTATAGTTATAACTCAAAGTGTAAGTTTAAACTGCCCAGTTGGAATCTTATTGCATTAACCAAGCTTTTAGGTTTTAATTCTTGCCAAATCTGATGTCAAACAGCATTGTTTATATGCAAGCCAGCTTCATGCAAATGTCATGTATCAGAGCAAAGACTTTATAGAAGAAGCTTAAATAAATAAAGCCTGATAAAGACTACATATTCAGCTAATTACTGTTTCCATCCATTTTACCAGATATTCTTGGTGTTTATAAGTCATTGATTCCAAAGTCTGATGTCAGCATAGGAAGGTTTAGCTCAGACAAAATCAAAAAAGACCAAAAAACTGAAAAGAGAAAGAAGAGATGAGAGGCAAATATCCTGTCTTACCCCTTCAGTGCATCTCACGTTCTGCCCTACCACCAACAGCAGCTGCTGCATGCTTTAATGCCTGCCCCTAGCCTGCCCAGCCCACCATAAATCTCATACATCCACCAATCCCAACGTGCAAAATCCAGGCTCTCGAGGTGCCCATGTCAGCTGCCCTCGTTTGTCCCTGTCAATCATCCTCCTACTCGACCCCCCACCTGTCCATCAGCTAAACGGACACTAAGCAGAGACTGTGGTGATAAAAGGCCAGAGCCTGGTGTCTAGTAGATAACACGGGCCAAATATAACCATGTTAGTATCCACATCTCTTAGAGAAAGCCAGTGATAAAGCAGGAGGCATGGGATTTCATAAAAATCAACTCAGCTATCAATTAAAATGTTATTTAATTTCAGCTTTCAAAAAAAGTAGTATTTAATTCATTTTCTCCTTACTCCAAATGTAGTTGATCGACCAAGACACATTTGCTGTCTAAAATTTGCTTTTTCATTTTTTCAGCGGAGCTACAAGGCTGAAGTAGCTAACAAGTAAGGAAAGTTTCTGTATACAAAATAGAATTATGGGAACTACATTCCTGAATCATCACACACTTGTCTCAAACCACATTGAGTTGTCAGGTAATCTGAACTTGACTTTCTGTGGTTGTATCTGCAAAAATGAACAAATAAGTAATATATATATATATATATATATATATATATATATATATATATATATACAGAAGATAGCACAACTGCATATGAATAATGTTTTGTATCATATATTGTTATTTACATGTATGCACATATGTCAGTATATGTGAATATGTGACCCCTTATTTACAATTTATATAAATAAAAGTTGGATATATAAGAGAAACCCACATATGCAAATATATGTTATATATTTAAAATCTATATATTGCTGTATATCAGATTTCCATATGGGTAGAATCAAGTGTGCAATGATTTAGGCAAGTATTTTGCATGATGTTGATAGGTGGGATGCATTATTTGTTAGCTACATTAACTTTGCAGTTTCAGTACAAATGTTAGACATAACATTTTTTGGCTGATCGACTAAATTTGGGGTAAGAAAAAACTTTCTTCAATTCAGTTTTTCACTGAACAGTCACTTTAAGGCTGACAGCCATCAGCAGGTGGTTTGTTGTTGTTGGTCTGTACCCTATGATCAGTACCACCTCAGGAGTGGAGTTGTTTCAGCTGTGTGTTTTATTGTTGAAGTACATCATTTTTTCTGATCTATAAAAACTTCAATTTCTCATTAATTCATCTTTACCCTGGCAACTCTCTTCACCACCTTTCATTTAATCATGCTGCTATTTAAATCTTTTATTCTCTCAAAACACCCATTTCTTCCTGGCACATACAGTGTTAAGTTGTATTCAGGTAAATTTCAAAGAATTTACCTGAATAAAACTGCTCAGCAACATTTTTATGCAGCATACAGTCACATCAGCACCTTGGGTTGTGGGGAGTCATGGTGAAAGTAGAGGGAAAGTGAAACAGTCAGACATTAAAGCTGAAGTATGGCTGCTGAAGTATCTGAAACGTTTTCATTTGAATGGAAATTTACCTTTAAATAATGATTTCTGGGCAGTTGATTCACAGCGCAAGTGACACAAGCAAAGAGTGGAAACATGAGGAGTTAAATACAGCATGTTAAACTTAGTGTATGTAGTGTGTCTTGCTTCAAAGGCTAACCAGCAGACACACACACACACACACACACACCCAACCCAGCTGTCAGTATTGGGGTTAAAGGTCAGTGGCAGGATACCAAGTGCCTTCAGAGACAGCTGAGAAATCACACACACACACACACACACACACACACACACACACACACACACACACACACACACACACACACAATGTCTATGTAAAACAAATGGTATATGTAAAACTATCTAAAGTGTTTACCCATGTGTATTACCAGAATACCAGGGACAGGTCTCAATGGGCACAAGCATTTTTGAAAGACCCCTTGCTTCACATGCTGTCAATAATGCATGAAAGTAAACAATCTTTAAAAAATAACTTTAATAATCTTCTCATGTTTGTTTAAAGATGCGCTGGAAGGATAGCCAGCACAGTTATATTTCTGCACATTTTGGTGGGTGTTGGGGGCTTATAATTAAATATCGTGGAAGGGTATGCACTGAGGGGGCATTACTTTATATATTTAGTCACTACATATTCAAGGGCTATGCCATTTTTGCTTCTACAGTGCACTGTTTCTGGTCTATGATCTTCCCCAGGCTATGTGGACTGAGCAGGCCACAAATACTTAATGATGTAACAGATTTCCTGTAGTGACTAATTTGGCCTCAGTACTGATCAATCTGGAGGCCTCCTGAAATACCAAACCTAAGTGTTTATGTTTCTGTGTGTGTCTGTGTGTCCCTGTAAAACAGGCACGTATTTCTCTCTCAGTGTTAATCTGCAGTGAGAGGAACAGGCTAAAAATACAGAGAGAGAGAGAGAGAGAGAGAGAGAGAGAGAGAGAGGCAGCAGATATACACCATTTATCAGCTGCTCTGATATTCACTAACAGGGTGACACACACACACACACACACACACACACACACACACATAGTGCAGGCCAGGGTGCCATTGCTTCAGAAAGAGAAACAAATGAGATGATTCTCAGACGACAATTACAGATTCCTCCTTTACTCTCAATTCAATTGAAATTATTTTATAAACAGTAAAAGTAAAGATTAATTACAAACTCATGATCTTATAAAACCTCGATAGATGCTCTGCTGTCTAAAGGATGATAAAGGCCTCTGTTGATGACATGACTTCTTCACAGGGCTTTTATTTTATGTCATATTTATTATTATGGTTCTACTACTGAATGCAACAAGCCAATCATCAGCATGTGATTCTATTTCACAACAGCTTTCTTGATATTTGAGCAGAGTCAGATTCATGTTGAGGACCAATTTTATTGCGAAAGTTTAGTTTCCAAGTTTAACTTTGCAATCCATTTCCTTTTTAATAACTTACTTTAACGTAATAACTTAATAAAACTATTATATAATAATATACTTATATATAATATTATTAATACTATATATAATACAGACTTGTTAAACATGAAGTGATGATGAGGTGTTATACCCGTCTGATTGTTCAGTGTTTACTTAAAAAACATGTACTGTTAATAATAACTGTTATTACTGTTATTATTATTGTAACTTCTTTCTTATAAAGAAACTAAACAACAATCCTAGGCCCAAATAATAAAAGACTACATTGTAAAGAGAGAGACAGACAGAGAGAGAGAGAGAGAGAGAGAGAGAGAGAGAGAGAGAGAGACAGAAACAGGTTACCTGTACTAAGCTGGGGTAGCAGGAGGCGGTTTGCGGGTACACAGGCAGTCCGTAGGGCTGCAGAATAACAGTAGGAGAGGACAGCATGGCGCATAGCCAGAGACGAGACCAGCAGGGGCAAAGACAATGAGGGTACGAAGGAAAGGAGAAACAAAAGTAGAAGTAGGGACAAAAAGGTCTCACAGAAGAGTGAGAGCTACAGGAGAGACCAGGAAAGGTTAAAGTCCAAAACTTTGAAGAAATAAGTAAAGAGGTGGTCCAGTTGAATGAAAAGAAAAAGTGGAAACCAGAAAAAGTCTCAACTCTGAAGAAAAGCTAAAAAGAAAAAAGAAAGAAAGAAAAAAGCTGAGACCACCACTATGTGTCCGTCTCAGTTAGAAGACAGCAAACCTTCACTGAAAGATCTTTGGGGGTCTGGCATGTGTTCGTTAGTGTGTGTGTGTGTGTGTGTGTGTCAGTGAGCAGGCCTGATAGACAGAAACACATGTCCAGAATCTTGTTACATGTTTTATAAATAGTCTCTCTCTCTCTCTCTAACCCCCACAGGGACACTGATGTGTGGACAACCCCCAGCAACACCGCTGAGTCTGATACAATCGCGTACCACACACCACCATGTCAGTGCCACTGTTCTGTCCACCAACCACATATCTGGTAATCAGCGGCCCTGTGTTTAAAAACTACCAGCGATGAATAAAGAGTGACTGACAAACCGCGCATCAACAGTTGGACTCCAGTCTGTAGTCGGACTCCTATATACTCCTATATAAGCGGACCTCGTGTGGTCAGTGAGTGGACGCACAGGGTGGGGGCGCTCTAATAAAGCAGACAGTTACTTTTACAGCACAGAAGCTTTTTCATAGTACCGTCCAGCAGGAGGCACCCTTCATTTTGTAGTCAATCCGTCATGCTCATCTACTGTCCATGGTCTTTGTCGTCATTCGCTCGCAGCGCTTTGTGGGTAGTGTAGTTTGTCCCGCTCCTATATAAACCCACCTCACTTCCGTTCGCTCTCTTTTCTTTCCAAGCCTGAAGGAGTCAGGTAATGTTGCACTGACTTGTTAACGGCAGTCTTGCTTGTCCTGTTTTGTGTCGGTCACGGATAAACATTAAACCTAAGACAGCCATAGTTTAAAAGGTTTTGAAGCGCTGGTTCGCTCAGTGAGTGGCGCGAGTTGAGGTCTGGAGTGTGCACGAGCGCCATTTGCTGAGCAGCGTGGTCCCCCAGGCCCGCCAGACATGTGAACTCGGCTCAGAGCTGCGGTGTGAACCGGTTTACCTGTGGCGGGGTAGGAATTGAATATGGTTCCGTAGAAGACCAGGGTATTAACGCGGCTCTTGCGAGGTTTTTGCTAGTTTGATTTATTTATAGGCTTTGCTGAATTTGTGCGCTGACCTGTCTGAGAATAAACATGGAGTAACTACTGTCTACAGAGGCTTAGTACACTTTTTTATATTTGTGTAATGTAGGCTATAGATGGTGAAGAGGGTAATAGCTCTGAGTGGCTCTGCTCTTTGGGCGTTTAGCGCTTTTAGCTCCCGAAGGATCTTTAAGACGGAACTTGAGCTTTGCGGAAAAAAAAGCCGACTGGACTTTGACCGCGTTATTCGGTACTGGTTAGTAGAAGGTTTATGGATGTAGTGAAGGTGGACATGGAGATGGTTGGTGTAAAAGTAGAGGAGGCAGTAGATGGGGCAAGATGGCGACCCCTAAAGGGAGCAGCCGAGAGAAGACTCGGTACTCGTTAGTACAGTTGTGCATGGTTGGGTTTGTCTTGGAGCACCTTTGAGTCAGTCTGAGGTTCTAGTACTTGGCTCCAAGTCCTGCTGAAGTGTTTTAATACAGGTTAGTTATGATGGCTGATTAAAGATTGCACGCCTCACCGCGTCTGTTGGGCCTTTTCTCTTGCAGGCGCTGCTAACTCACCATGCCCGTTGCCAGGAGTTGGGTTTGTCGGAAGACCTATGTGACCCCCCGCCGACCCTTTGAGAAGTCCCGTCTTGACCAGGAGTTGAAGCTCATTGGTGAGGGACATTAGATATGTTCTTGGTTGCGTGAGTGTTTAGTGAAGGGTGGGTTGGTCTAACTGTTCTGCTTCTGATAGGCGAGTATGGGCTGAGGAACAAGCGTGAAGTGTGGAGGGTGAAGTTCACACTGGCTAAAATCCGCAAAGCTGCCAGAGAGCTGCTCACTCTGGATGAGAAGGACCCCAAGCGTCTCTTTGAGGGTATGTCCTAACTACCTCTACTTGATGTATTTACACGTTTAGTGACATGTACGTTGTTAATTGACCTATGATTGATTTAAAATACTATTCAGATCGTCTGTGATGCCAAGAATTGTGTTAATGAGGCCATTTTGGTGCTGTAAATGTAAATGCATTTCAAGCTTGTGTTCATGCTGGCTTCTCTTACCCTTCATGCTGGCTTCTCTTACCCACATGGTTAACAACTTCTGTGTAGGTAATGCTCTTCTGAGACGACTTGTGCGTATTGGTGTGCTGGATGAGGGCA
Source organism: Pygocentrus nattereri (assembly GCF_015220715.1). NCBI lineage: Eukaryota > Metazoa > Chordata > Actinopteri > Characiformes > Serrasalmidae > Pygocentrus > Pygocentrus nattereri. The sequence goes on along the minus strand of NC_051213.1, from coordinate 28,924,048 downwards.
AGATGAAGCTGGATTACATTCTGGGCCTGAAGGTTGAGGATTTCTTGGAAAGGAGGCTACAAACTCAGGTCTTCAAGCTGGGTCTGGCCAAGAGTATCCACCATGCCCGTGTCCTCATTCGCCAGAGGCACATCCGGTAAGGAACTTTAATTAGATTACAGCTGTGGGTAGGTAATGCAAAATTATGCGCCAACTTCCCCCTGACCCCACAGAATGCACAATGTGTAGAAATCTTACAAACTTCGTAGATTCTTCTATTGAGGCTCTGCTTCCTCTCTTTAGCTTTTGAGCTGTATTACCTCCCCTGCGGAGTGTATGAAATTTCTGCAAGGTCAATTCGGCGGTTAAGCCGTATACCTTTGCCCATAAGTGCCCAGAGCCCAAAGCTGGCAATGGACCGGAGTGCTTTACACACAAGACGCTGTGGTAAAAGGTAATGTTTGGGCACGTGTTTTAACGGTTATACTTTCTCTCATGGCCAATGATTAAGCCAAACTCTCAGATTGTCTGTGATGTCATGAATTCCTCGTGAATGAGGCCTCAGGAGAGAAAGTGGTAAATGAACAAATCCCATCTACAGGTGGGTATTTGTAGGCTCAGGTCTCGGTTTTGAAATCTCTAAAGATCCTCACCCCGTTTCTTGTTGCTCTGCAGTGTACGTAAACAGGTGGTGAACATTCCCTCATTTGTGGTGAGGCTGGACAGTCAGAAGCACATCGACTTCTCCCTGCGCTCCCCATACGGAGGTGGCCGTCCAGGCCGTGTGAAGAGGAAGAATGCCAAGAAGGGCCAGGGAGGCGCTGGTGGTGCGGACGATGAAGAGGAAGATTAAACAAGTGTGGGAAGGGAGGGTGCTGTTGTATCCCTTCTAGCATTTTCAATAAAATTGGTTCATTCCAAGTAAATGTTGGTGTTTCTTTAGCTGAGTTTAACTGTTTGCTTTTTGAAGCATTACCTTTGTAGGAAATGATAAACACTGCCCATTTAATGTGGGCCACTAATAGTGTGTTCCCTTGTAGAGACGCATTTTATGCATCTTTTGATGCTTTTCCTAAAGTTACTCTTGATGGCACAAAACGCTTGAATAGTGGCACATCTGGCAACGAATTTATTTTTTGTGAAATGACTATTGCTGCAAGAATTTCAGTAGGGCTTCTGGGAACATGCAGTTGAACACTTGCTGTCATTTACTATGTCACACTCGGCCACTAAATGTTAGTCTCAACGAACCTGTGGTCCTGAGGAAAAGGTTTTATTTTAATTTTGTACTCCAACCTCAACTGGCTGTTTATTCAAAATATGCAAAAAATAAGTAAAATAAGCACTTGTAGACATTAAAATATTGCCTAAATATTTGAGAAGTTGAAATACTGTTATGGGCCTTGACACATGGTCTATAGAGCAAGGCTGACTGGCCTCTGCGCCGGTGTTGGCTGGGGAGCTTGTTTGATTTGGTAGGCCAACGTTGCTTTAACCTTACCCTGTGAAAGAATGGGGGAGGTCTATATAATGAATTGTATCGGTTACGTTTGTCAACTTCAGAGACTGCCTTACAAGTCTTTTTGACGTTTGAATTACTGTAAACACTTTAGCCCTGCGAGTTCAGAAGTGCAGGCTTGAGTACTACACTAACATGAATGGCAAAGATGCTAATGCACGCGTGCATGGACGGCTTTGTAGAAGTATGTAGCACTATGGAAACTATCACTTTACTGTTTACGCATAATGCTCGTTTATTTCAACGTAAATACAAGTACAGTCTCACACTGAAGTACTCATTGGCTTTAGTTGAAACGAACGTCAGGTTTCAGTTGCGTTGCATAATGACAAGCCACCTGCAACTCCATTGCAATCTGTGGAAATTCCGCTGCAACCCGTCAACGTTGTGAAACAGGTTTCATGAAATGACCAATGAAACAGGCGGCTGCGTGCCACGTGATCACGTTAAACGTAATCTTCAACCGACACTGAATCAATAGAATGTTCGATTCCAGAAATTTTAGAGTCGATTCTGGTTCAAAGAGACTGGAATCGATGGAGTCGATTCCACACAATTTCTTCCAACAGTCGGAGAGGGGCCTGGAAAAAGTGCAGTATTACATACATAATGTATTATTATAATTTATTTTACGAATGAATAATCTTATATTAACTTCTTATCTGCTTTAGAGACACAATAGAGTTTAGCTATTTGACCTTAGCAAGGCAGTTTCGGAGAGCTAAGTCTGTCCAGTCCTGTGTGCTGTAGACGGACGCGTTTCCGTGTGTCTCGGACAGACAGGCGGCCGACGCTGTGTGCGGTTTCAAAGCTCTGGAGTCGAAACTCGATTCACACATGCCTGGACTCGGAGAGTCGACTCTTTGGAATCGACTCACAGTCCCAATGGTCAGGAAAATTAAACAAGATGGTTTGCTGGACGGTTGAGAAGGAGATCCTTTTGATCGACTTCATGCAAGGTTGGTAAGCTGATTTTCATTCTGTGAATGATTTAAGCCGTAACAGTAAACAGGCGCGAGTTTACGACGCTGAACGTGTGTTGCTGCTGATTTACTTCTAAGCGATTTAGCCAGCTAACCTAGCGTTTAAAGTTGTTTGAACAGCTGCCGCGTTTGGTCCGTTTTATTAGCCTGCTTTGTTCGTGATGTACGGATAAGCTTTTCGTTTTCTCTTCTGCTGGCGACCCCTGTTATTCACACAGCGCGGAGAGTGCTTTGGGATCCCAAGGATGAAAACTACTACAGAAGAGGAGACCGGGATGCGGTCCTGGATGAACTTGCTGAGCTTCTAGGACACGATGAGCGAGGAAACAAATACAGCCGTAATTATCTTCCACCGTCTCATCCTTCACAGAACTGTGAAAGCCCTGTCCCTTCAGTTCAGGCCGGATGTTTCAGTGTCCTTCTCTCTTTCTGGCAGCTGTATGTCAACACGTTGACTTGTTATGTCAGAATACTGACGTATTGTCTCCATGTTTTGACTGCATGTCCATCTTATTACAATGACTTCTAGAAAATCTGGTTCATGTCACCCGGAGACAGTACTGGACAGTATGACAGTATTCATCTCTGTCGTTATCGTGATGAATTAGAGCACAGTGTGCTTTTCTGAGCATATCACCTCCCACTTGCATATTTGATTCAAAGATTTAGTCGTGTTTGACTGGATTCAGAGCAGCACAGCGTGTGAAATGTTGGATACAAGAAAGAGGATTCATGTTTTTTGATGGTATTTTTTAAATGTGGCACTACTTTTCTGTTCTAACTTATCAAATGTCAGGAAAAAGTAAATATTATGACACATCATGTACCATAAAAAACATCTGAAGTATTGTAGTGTTACATTTTGCAAAATCGCCCACCTCTGATGTTACAGTGATACCTTAAAACGACGGATTTCCTCAGAACCTTGTGCTAACATCCTAAAATACTTTTGACATGTAAAATCTCCTTGTTTCAACGTAGTGTGTAAACATCTCGATACGATAAGTGAAATGTATAATAGAATCTGCCGTTATTTCTACATAATTAATCTGCATGTCTACAAAATCAGTAGTATTTTACACAATAGGTCCTTGTGTCGAGATAAAAAGTTAAACACCCGACATGAATCCTGACATACTGCTGCCAGAAAAGGGGAAAATCATAATTACCTATTGTATTTTCATCTACCTTGTTCAAACCGTACCACAGAGTATGGATAATGGGGAGAAAAAGGAAGAAAGGTGGTCTTTTGATTTTAGTCAACTAATGTAAGCTAACTCTATTGACAGGCACAGATATTAAAGAGAAATTTCATAGCATGAGAACCGTTTTCAACCGAGAAGCCAAGAAAGTGGAAGCCTCTCTGCAGTCTGGAACTGCTACAGATGCTGTGTATGTGCCACGGTGGGTTCACTTCAACAGAATGCTGTTCCTGAGGGATGTACTTAGAACAAGACCAGTCCAGGACAATATGAAACACAGCACCATTTTAAAGACATGTTTGGTGAGTAGGCAGTCCTATCTGTGCAGACAAGGTCCATAACTGACATCTTGATTAAGTTTCATTTAAACACTGTTAACGCATCCAAGCACAGCTTGTTTTCTCAAAGCAGCCGAATGTATAGCGTATGGACATTTCCAGTTCTTTTTATGCTGTTTGTATCTAAATATTACATAAAGCTTTCTGTGTATATAAAGTGGATACGTCAACTACTAAACTCTTAATTTTTGCAGAAGGACGAGTGTGAGGAGGAGCTCGAAGATGGTGCTATACCAAGCACCAGTGACTCCTGTACAACCCCTGAAGCACCAGTACCAAGACAAAGAAAACGAAAAGCAATTATTGATGAGAGCGATGCCACAAGGATGGACATTTGTAATAGCATACTTAAATGTCTGCAGCAGCCATCAGAAGTGGATCCAAATGACACGTTTGGAAAATATGTTGCTGACACCTTGAAAGGTATGAGCCTTTGGAACAGAGAACTTTGCAAAGCTGAGATACAACAGGTCATGTCAAAACATCTTCTGAATGACATGCAAAATGATGCATGACGTTTACAGAGAAGAGCAGTGTTCTTCATTGTGCAGCTCGCTGGCCACTAGCAGCCCCTGGAGGGCAACGTGGTGGCCCTTGAACTCCTCAACCATAGACACAATCTCTGAAATACAGAAAAAAGTAGGCCTAATATGTTTCAATAATAAAAGCACTGTCGTTCTCTAAAACAAGTCATTATACAGCTTCACCCCTAGGTGCAGCTGTTGGAGTTGTGTCCTAGGGGTCAGCTATTTATGTTCCAGTTTTATTTCACTGACAAGCTTAGTTTATTTACACTTACAAACAAAGATGCCTGGAGCAGAACCGTGCCTACATTTCTAAGGGAAAACCGCTCCTCAGCAAAAGAAGCAAAGAAGCACAGAATATACCGAGACTGTACAAAGTAGTGTATCTGATATAAGGAAGCATATCTGAAAAACAGACAATTTCAAGACAAATGGATCTTTGAGTTTCTTTTCATTATGAGTGCAGTACACTGCAGCCAATGATTTTAATGTACGAGTGAATAACTTAAGGTTTGTTGAGTTTTTTTTTACTAAAATTATTAAAACTTTATGGCCTAATGTTAAACGTTCAGCATCAGCCATCAGCCTATAACACACCCATTTCTGAAAATCTTATAGCCTGTCCTTTGTCACTAGTCTTGCCACAATCTGCTCTTTTTGAAAATGAAGTAGATCTGTGACTCTTAATGTGTATTAAATGAAATCTACACATCAACCTGATTGGTTTCTTCTTGGTGTGTCTTTTTTGCATGTTTGTACAATTAACCTACATTAAAATTACTGACATTAAGTAAATAACACAGGCTTGCCTGAAGCATCCAAAATATGGTGAAGGGTATGGAGGATTGATAATAAAATGCTAAAATATGCCATTATACATGCTTTAATTACAGTTGTTTTGCCTTAAACCTCCACAAAATCAGGTTAAAATATCAATTAAGTTTAGTTTAAACTTCCCACGTACGCTTATAACTACCAAGAAACATCACTGGAGTTTAAGAATACACTGGACTCATGAGTCAGATTTAAACACATGTTAAAGTCTAAACTGCACCAAAGCTAATGATAGTAATTCTGCAGTGACATCAGGACTTTGGTGACTTTGTGTGGCTGCTGGAGGAAAAAAGCAACAGTGGATTATGGTCATTCTACAAATTCTAAAATGCAGTCACCTAAATGTGAAAAAGTAACCAGTAGTTGAAAATCCTGGTCTCTCTGTTAAGTTGGGACATGGTCCTGGATGGTAAACATTTGTCTGGCTTTAGCTTTTTCAAGGTTGCTCGTTTCATTCTCCACCATCGCTGACTGCCATTGGTGCCCTCATCAACAAAGATGGATCTTCGGTTTGCGTCCACAAGAATCCTGAGGACAACTGAGATTGTACCCTTGTAATTATGGAAATTAAATCCACAATTTCTGAGTGACTCTATTACAGTGATGCCCAATCCTGTTCCTGGTGATCTACTGCCCCAGGGAACGTAGTACCAAAAGACTCAGCTCAGATAAAGATGCTCCTGAAGGCCTGAATCACCTGGATCAGATGGGTTAGATTAGAGTTGTAACTTGACTCTCCAGGGAGGTAGATCACCAAGAGCATGGTTGGGTACCTCTGCATTACAACATGTTACCCAAACAATGGGGATGATGCTGCTCTGCCTCACAGCTTTGAGCAGTTGCTCTCCTTTGAGGACTGCTGCTGGACATAATCTGGCCTCAGGCCCTTTTATATGGTAAAACAGATTTTTACAAGACAGATTTTCATTGCTCTTGATGCCTCATAATTTTACACAGTGCTTGGGAATAACAATGTTATAACAATTTTTTCTTACTAATATTATACCATTTCAAGTTTTACATTCAAGACTAGTTTAGGTTGAAGTTGCAAGCTTCATTAAAGTTGATGAAAAACAATGGGGACAAATCAGTGGGGACACTCTCTGCAGCACTTTTAGCTTAATGTACGTTAAATTCAGTCAAAGCATCTACAGTGGCTATCCAAATAAAGTAGTACCAACGTGTGTAGACAACTCTTCATCTAACATTTCTTCTGAAATCAATGATATTAATAGGTTATTTGTTCCTCATTTGCTGCAGTAACAGTCTCTACTCTTCTGGAACGGCTTCAAACTAGATGTTATAACACTGCTTTGAGGATATGATTGCTTTCAGCCATAAGAGCATTAGTGAGGTCATGTACTAATGTTGGATGATCACTTCTGGATCACAAATGGCTCATCCCAAAGATATGGGTTGGGGCTCCTTCACTCCTGAAAATGCAGTTCCTCTGTTCCAATGCTGGGGGCTTTGTATTCCTCTAGCTGACCCTTTTAACTGGGCTTGATGACCACAGATTCGGCTGTGGTTGCTCCAGAACATCCCGTTCTATTAGCAGTGCTTTTTTATGGAGATGATACAAGCTGTGTGTGAGCAACAGCTGTGTCAGTAATGGGTGCACCTTGTAATAGCTGAATTCGTTGTTTCGAAGGGATTTCTGGGTACTTCTGAACTCATAGTCCACCAGTCCACTGATTGTAGTTCATTTTAGCAACTCAAGCATTGCCACCAAACTATCAAACTATCACTCCCATAACAAGATTTTAAAGAGAGCACGGCACATGGGCATCACGATGAATGGGCCCTGAATGGGCAGTTAGGTTTGGCTCTGAAGTCTCCAGGGATGGGACTTGGTGCCCTACTATGCTGGTGCTGGCTATCCAAAAGGTTTGAGCTCACAATACCATGTAATTTATTACTGTAAATAAAACAGCTAAAGCTACAACCCACGGGCGTCTCTATGACACTGACTGCTCTACACAGACATGCTGGGACATCTTCCAGTTCCCTCGCTGGTGAGTCTTCCATGTCTTGTCTCAAGTCAGAAAAAGGAGGATCTTTATGGTTGGAGCACTGAAATCAGCAAGCAGTTTGCTACATGTCTTCTTGAGGACTCGTATGACCTTTGACCTCTGTGTAGGCCAGGTTATCGGTCGTCAGAGGGCCAGGGCCCGGCGTCCTGGGACCTGAATCACTGTAGGTCACACAGAAAATATAAAGCAAAGAAACTATTCACCATCCAGATAGTAGTCAGACAGAGGTCAGATACACTTATGACTGAGTGACATGGCACTGTGTGCAGGTGCAGGTGTGCTACTTACCCATCTCCATCCTGTTCCAGTGGGTCAATTCATGGAAAAAGGAGAGAAAATATGTGAAGGATCATATAAGTGACAATACCCAATGCAATGAAACGTTCAGTGTTTTGTGCTTGTAAATTTCCCTCGCCAGGAAATAATATTAGAGGGGTGTGTGTGTGTGTGTGTGTGTGTGTGTGTGTGTGTGTGTGTGTGTGTGTGTGTGTGTAAGAAAGAGAGAGAGAGCGAGAGAGTTGGTAAACATATTTTGAAGCTATAGAAACATTTAGATTTAGCCGGTCCTGACATGAAAGTGCTTTACAATAACTGTATAGGGCAAAGCTGATCTTATACTTGCTTAAGTTACATGGAGAGTTCCACCAATTTGTAATAATTTCTGCATAATTAAATGGCCAAGATATAAATAGAGTGGTTTTTATGTAAAATGCTCCATTCTAGAAAAGCTTACAGAGTCAAAATTGTTCACAATGGTTGTGATAGGAACTAGGCGTCTGAACCATTTATTGCCTGTAAACCTCCCTCACAGTAAGTTATTACAGGGAATTGTAATAAAGATATTACATTTGTGCTGTGTTCTTTCTGCCCTTTTGTTATTTCCCTTTTTTACTCTCCCCCCACTCTGCCCCCCCCCCCTTATCTCTCCTCTCCCTTCTTTACAGATTCCCCTGGCCTGTCAAGTCTGGCATGATGTTAACACATTTACAGTCATTAAAATATCAAATGTATAAACAAAATGAAATTAAATAATTAAAAAATAAATAAAGAAGGAAAGGAACACTGACAAGATGAGCCTATAATCTATAGTGCTCATTTTGGAAAAGTAAATTTGTTTGGCACAGTAATGCAGTCTGACCATAATTCTGATTGCAAATCTGCCAGACAAGACAGGCAAAAGAAAAATAAATAAATAAATATATTACATGACGATCTAAGTTAGTAAATTTCTCTTCAATGCAACATTTTACATCAGACCACTCAAAATTAATTCTAGCTCAGCTACTTAAATATGTACAAATTTTGAAAAAAAAATGGTGGAATTAGTTTAAATGTGGCACAGCAGCATTTAGATGAACTCATAAGGAACAACACAGAAACACCCCTCAAAGACAGGAATACACATCTGTTTGTGAGAGATTACTCTTTGCTTTTGGGTTCCTGTCCCTCCTGTCTTCTTTGTACCTCCCAACGTGTCAAAAGAATGACTGCGCACCCTGATGGCTCTCTGCAGGAGAGAAAATTGTTACCGATAGGCAACAGCAATTGATTTTGAATAGAGCATGTCACACATTGCCAAAAATCCCTTAAGCAAGTATTACATAACACAATGTGGTTTGAGGCCACCATGTGTGTGGTGTGTTCAACCATGCAGTTTGCATAGTGCTAATTGGTGGAGTTTCTATTCATTGTTAACTGTATATTTAGCTAAACCATTGTTTTACAATTGGGGTTTCTGTCTCACCTTAAAGTTTTCAATGAAACCTCCTCCTCCTTCTGGAGCCGCCCTCCCCACTTCACTTGGAGGGGCGTTCGGGGGGACACTCGTGTGTACCGGTTCTTTCAGCATGTACCGGGAGCGGGACGACAGTTCCGAGCACAGTGCCTCCAAAAGTGAGGAACGTGTGCGCAACTTGGAGGGATAAAGAGAGATTTAATATAGCCTTTATCCTTTGATTGTACATATATATTCAATACACATATTCAAAACTTTGTAGACACCTGGTAATTCAACATTTCTACTGAAATCAAGGGTATTACTGGGGAGTTTGAAAGGAGGCTCTCTATTAATATCTTTATATTAACTAAGGCTGTATACACATAATTGAGTGCCATGTCATCCCAACTGAACGTATATCGTCAGTGGGTGAGCATTAAAGTAGCTGAATTCACTAATTAGAAGGGGTGTCTGGATACTTTTGAATGTATAATGTATGTATATGTATAAAAATAAAAAAGATGCACAATTAGCATATTGTGAATAGTTCTGTTACCTCTAGTTTACTGAACCGTTCAGCTTTGTAACAAGAAATCTCAGCATTGATGAGTTTGGTCAAGAGAAACTCCCGAAACACAGAGCCCTGGAAGAGGAAAACATTCCCTAAATATGACAAAAATGACGATGATGATGATTTCAGTTTTCAGATAGAGTGTTCAGATCTATCAGAGATTTTGAGCTGTCTTCTATTCCCAGAGAACTTTCTGTGCATTAAAGGAACAGTTTGTTGAAAATCTGATTCACACAAACCCCTTAAAGCTAAATGAAATTGAACAGCCCAAAGCAGGTTTTATGCTTTATGTTTTCTTCTTAAAGTTTGCTGTGGTATTACAAGGCTAATGTAACTTTTAATAAGTGTGAGATACATTAGCCTGCAGTGGAAAGCTAAGTCAGAAAACATTGGACACCACACATATTTGCTAGTCAGTTACATTTGAATGTAGAGGAAAAGTGTGTAAATGTGAAGCTTGAATATTCCTTTACAGATGCCCAAAGTGACTTCTTGTTTTTCATTGCAGAAGTAGCTCAAGTTCCTGGTTCCTCACAGACTCAGACAGGTCAATGCAGGTTACACAAAGGCACAAGCAGCTACCTGTGGACCAGTAGAACCTCACCTGTCTTAGTGAATAAGTTTATTAATGTGTGTTTACAGTCACAGTTCTTACCTCTGTAAAAATTGGAGGATTGGGAAGCGGTGGGCCAAATGGGGGCACATCTTCCCTGGCAGTGACAGACACCTGTCAATTAAAGAAATGATTCAGTAGAAGTGCAAAAGATGCATCTGAAGGTGATGTTATAACTGTATTGAGATAGAAGCTGTGTTTCAAAAGGCTGCGGTCTAGGTGGGCTGCATTTCTAAACCACTGTGTGACGATAAAAGAGTATCCTTCACAGTGTTCTGTCACCCACAGTCCTTTGTCCACATGTCTGACCCGATGAAAGTTCAAGAAAAATGGCATACTACACGTTGTCTAAAAAGGCCAGTAAAATATGTTATGTTTATGATATGTACAGTATGCTGTTTCTCTATTTGTGTTCTGTTTAAGAGGCTGTAAATTAAATGCAGGGTGTGTTTTACTGAATTTAACAGTTTTAGCTGCAGGATGGCATTTAAGGACAAACACATTTTGGGTGCCAGTTTCCTTCTGATGATGTAACAAAGCGGTCTTTGTGGACTTGCACTAAGTAATGCAAATGAGGAGCCTTTATAGGACACTGCTGTAGAGGACACACCTTTCTCAGCTCTGTCTTGGCTTTTGGAACACAGATATGTACATATAATTATTATAATCAGTTATAACAGGGGCATAAACAGGGTCCAATTTTACATGTGGCAGAAGCAGAAGCACACTTGATTCTACTTGTTTAATCAACTGGTCTCAGTCAAATAATTGATCACATGTGCTCCTGCTTGGTTGTAAAGAAAATATGCAGGTACACGATGCATATAATAAGATTGGACACCCCTAAATTCTAATATTTAATAGTATGCAGTATGTTCTTTTCCAAGTCTGACCGTGGTGTCTTGCTTTTACTGTTCATATATCACTACTGTGTAAATAATTGTCACATTTTAAAAATTCTCCATTTTACCAAAAATACAAAAAAATCAGATCATGGTGAAATTTAAAATTTTATGATGCATTTAATGGTTTTCACATCTTAATCTGAATGACAGTTTTTTTAATCAGCTGTGAGGTCAGAAATTAACACTCAGCTTTTTTAAGACAGACACACACACTTGGCTTCTCTGAATCACCTGAAATGCCCCTCCGTCCCCTGCATCTGTCCCATTCTCCTTCTTCACCCTCCTCACAGCGATGAAGCAGTGCAGGAAGTGGGAAGTGATGACATCGCAGATGAAAGGGGCGTGGCCCTCCTGATAAACTACAGCAACGATATCATTGCCAATATGTCTCTTCCTCTGAAGCTGAGCATACAGGAGGAGGAGGTAAGAAATAAAATCAAAATACATTATGATATGATACTGTGCTTAGACACTGTTTGGATAGACATTAATGGCATCAACTTTTGGCAGAACATGTAAATTTATATAAACATACAGTACAAACTTTGAATATGCCTGATTGAATGTACATTGTATTTCCAAAAGTATTCACTCGTCTGCCTTCACACACATATGAACTTGAGTGACATTCCATTCTTAATCCATAGGGTTTAATACGATGTCGTCCCACCCTTTGCAGCTACAACAGCTTCAACTCTTCTGGGAAGGCTTTCCACAAGGGTTAGGAGTGTGTTTATGGGAATTTTTGACCATTCTTCCAGAAGCACTTTCCACAAGAGCTGGCTCACAGTCTCTGCTCTAATTCATCCCAAAGGTGCTCTTTTGGGTTGGGGTCAGGAATTGCATTGCGCTTGGTGATGTAAGGCTTGGATGCAGCTGCTTGGCCATGGAAACCCATTCCACGAAGCTCTCTACGCTGTTCTTGCGCTAATGTGCAGGCCACATTAAGTTTGGAGGTCTGTAGCGATTGACTCTGCAGAAAGTTGGCGACCTCTGCGCACTATGCACCTCAGCATCCGCCTCTGTCATTTTACGTGGTCTACCACTTCGTCGGTGAGTTGCTGTCGTTCCCAATCGCTTCCACTTTGTTATAATACCACTGACAGTTGACTGTGGAATATTTAGTAGTGAGGAAATTTCACGACTGGACTTGCTGCACAGGTGGCATCCTGAGCCATTCAGAGAGAATTCACTGAGCTCCTGAGAGCAACCTATTCATTCACTAATGTTTGTAGAAGCAGTCTGCAGGCCTAGGTGCTTGGTTTTATACACTTGTGGCCATGGAAATGATTGGAACACCTAAATTCAATGATTTGGATGGGTGAGTGAATACTTCTGGCAATATAGTGTATGCTTTCCATAACTTTAAAAACAACTTGATGCTTAAATACTTGACATTTTGTTCCAAGACAAATACACATTGACTGAGCACTTAATTAGGAACACCTCCTTGTTTCTATGCTCATTGTCCATTTAATCATCTTAACAGTGGTCAGGACCACCACAGAGCAGGTATCATTTGGGTAATGGATCATTCTCAGCAACACTGATGTGGTGGTGGTGTGTTAGTGTGTGTTGCCCTGTTATGAATGGATCAGACACAGCAGTGCTGCAGGAGTTTTTAAACACATCAGTGTCACTGCTGGACTGAAAATGGTCCACCAACCAGAAATGAAATACAGTAAAAGTGAAATCTACAATATAATTATAATATATATATATATAAGTGAAAATATGTTAACACATTCTCTTCAGAAATCACACTTTTGCACATTTTATGTACAATTACTATTTATTTGCTGAAGTTAACATATTAGGAAAAAACAAAAACATTAAATGTGGTCTATGGAAAAGATATGGCATATTTTATATTTTAAGTTTTATTTTTTCCCAATATGTGAAATTTAGCCAAAAAAAAGAAATTGTGCACTAAAATTAGCATTAAAATGTTACATTAAAGTGTATTCTCTATGAAAGATGTGTTAATCCGTCTTCACTTAGAAAATCTATACTTTGACTGGGGTGTTAAAATTTCGGCATACAACTATTGCACAATTAGTATATCTTTATTTTTTTATTCCTACATATGCATAATTAAAAGTTAATAGAATGGAAATGGAACGTCTATCCTTGAGCCAGTCCAGTTAGATAGAGTCTAAATACCTCTGTTTGGTAGAAGATCGGTATAAAATAAATGTAAAAAAATTATTAGCTGTGTTTAAAGTAGAACTGTAAGTATTAGAAAGCCACAACTTGTAACTCCACCTTGCTGGTGTACAGTAAGCGTACACTTTTTGTTAGACATTTCTAGCCATGTGTTCAAGTGATGGGCTACAGCCTATATCAAGGGTGAGGCACTCCAGTTGTGGAGGGTCAGAACCCAATACCGTTGGATGATTCTCCTCCAGCAGACCTGCTAAACCTGGTCATTAGCTGAAGAGTTGAATCAGGTGTGTTTGAGGAGGAAAATCAAACTGTGCAGTACTCCAGCCCTCCAGGATCAGAGCTGGACCACCCCCAGCCTACACAGAGGACCTATACGAGAAGTGGACCGCATAACATGGTCAGTGAGTGGAAGAAGAAGGAAGCACCTGCTGTGTGTCTCCATCTGTGAAGGGCAGTTTGGTGGCGACATGGAACATGATCTCTCTCCCATGGAAAGAAGTGAACACCGCTTCACTTCCTGTTTGACCATGAGAAACGTCCAGTCCGCCTCTGAATCTGAGAAAGTGGGAGAAACACCTAGAGCCCAAAGTACCTGAAGCCATCTTACATTTTTTGTGTATAACATTATTTTTAAGACATACACAAACAGTTCTATCAGAGGGCAGCTGTTTGCTGTTTACCCGGTAAATCCTCGCAGTTTGACTGTTTGGCCCAGTATTGAGAGAAAGTCCTTAAACTCTGCACTCTCTTCATTATTACTGAGAATGTCCTCCTCCGTCAACTGCACAACAAACATCACACATTGCAGAGAGTGAAAGAAAACTCACAGAATGTTTGTGTAGGAAGCTGCAAATAGTGTAGTGCCCTTTATTATTGTTGGCACCTCTTGCTAATTCAGGGTGAGAAAATAACTAAACGCAGGGGTGCAACCATTGTGACATGTTTTGAAGTTTGTTTTGAAGTTTTGTAGCACTTGCTATTTTAGCCTTTAATGATTTTTAACAATGGTGCCATATATTCTGTAGAACACTGTATTTTATTTTGGACATTAAATTCTGCATAATTGGTTGCCTCCAAGTCAGCTTACCTGCCCTTCCTTCTGATATAAGACACCGAACTTAAAGTTCTGAGACACTCTGTGTTCATCAAATGCTGTTATAAGCTCTGGAGCCTGAGAAAGAGGCAGAGAGAAAGAGAGAGAGGTTAAAGGTTTAGAGGCTAAATAGCTGCCATTTGTTCTGTGTTGACCACATCCACTGGTGAGGAAAATGGTGGGATAGAGAGAGGACTGTCACCTTTAGGTAGCTGACCACTTCAAAGAGGGATACATTCACACTGGCACACAACATCTGAGGATGGTGGGAGATAAAAACTTATGTAACTGTTTTCATTTGCTTTATCTTCACATAAGTAAATAGCATTCCAGTTAATTCTCAGGCTCCTCTCACGTACCTTTGCAAGCTCCACAGCTGTGGGAAGCTGCTGGAAGAGAGAGACTGAAAACGTCCCATGCAGAGAGCACTCGTTCATCCTACAGAGAAATGAAGGAGTGTGTGTATAATAATCTATCACAGAAGACCACCTGGATGAACTAATGAAACATTTGTGGTCTATTCCAAAGCCCAACACAACGGGCAGTCAAACCTTACAAAACACTGACTGGCCCTTACAGAGAATAAAAATGATTTATACTTTTTAACAAATAAATAAGTTTTTGCTCACTTCACGCTTTACACATGCATTAAAAAGTGTTATCGTGAAAAAACATGTTCACAAATGGGAAAAAAAGTGTAATCATGTGGCATTTTATGTCAATTGTGATGACATTATTTGCATGTGTGCTTTTTAGACCCTCAGTTCTGTAAGGCAACTTAGACTAGTTTAGAACTTAGACAAAATGTTCACCTGCTCATTATTCTGGACTTGTCTGAAACCCCTTCATCATTATATTTGTATTGTGCAGTTGGCTCATTATTAAGCTCTGTTCTTACAATAAATGTGTTTGCTTGTGATTCTTTAAGAAATTATCCAATGCCACATGAAATTTCAGAAAAAAAACCCTAAATACACAAACATGACTGAAATATTTATACAGTAGTGCAATATACAAAATAAATGAATGCACCAACTTTTTGGTTTTTGTTTTTGTACTTTACCTAACTTTCCATTCTAACGTGCTAAAATTGATGTAGTCTGATTGTTACACTCAAATCAGTCTATCCTGATATATTGATGCACTTCTAAATGCCTAATTAAAAGCAATGCTGAAGGCCGCCTCACCTCAGAATCACCCTCAGTCTGTTCTCCTCTTCCTCCAGGCAGATGGACAGAACCAGCGGCCCCAGCGAAGGGTCCACAGCAGTGAATGACTGATGGTACTGAGGAGAGAGCAAGGCAAAGGAACAGTCACTTGTAATATGCACAGAAGAAAATAAGATGGCTCATGAAAGATATACTGAAATGCTTGTGCTACACACAGCCACACACAGACTGGCTACCAGACAATAAATTACAGTATTTAACCCATTAAAGGTGTAGTGTTTAACAGCATCTCGCTGTGAGGTTGTACACTGCAACCAACTGGATACCCCTCCCTCAGCCCCCTCCCCTCCTTTCCAAGCATGTAGTAGAACTTACAGTGACCGCCATGTAGATCAGTACACTGGATTACCTGTGCAGCAGAAAGTAGCCAACTCCAGCATCTTTCTGAAAACATTTGTCTCTCATCAGCAATTTCCATCCAGGAAATCCACACTAGTGTTTATCTTTGTTTTCTGCCTTCGCCTTTCCTGATTTCATTTTGCTTCTTCATGTTTTGGCTTCTTTGACAAGGACTCACCCTCCCTTGCTTTTTCTTATGCTAAATGATATATATTATTCTTCCTTTCTCAAAATGAAGGTTCTCAAACTTCTCACAACACAAAATGGTAAGCTAGCACTGGACATAACCACTGATTCTTTTATTTTCTGTGTCTTCCAATCAGTGCTCTAGTGCTATAGCAGCACCAAATTTAAGCTGCTGCTTCAATGTAAAAAAGCGCAAGGCATTCTCTAGAGCCAGCATTTGGTTTGTCCATTCTGGGCTATTGTTGTTCATGGTGGCACAACGTGGTTTCCTCTGTTGGAAGAGGACCCGCTCCCTACATAGATTGGAAAGGCTCATTCTGAGCTAATGAAAAGATTACGATTCATAGTTGCAGGTGATTATACACAAATGAAAACATGGTTTGTATATTACATTCCGTTTCTACTAATAGACCCCCCCAAAAATCTGACTGTTTAACATACATCTCTCTCTCATAACTATTTACAAACATATCAATGCCTTAGTAGTAGTGAGTGATTCATGTTTAAGGGGTTAGTAGACTTAAGTTATCTGTCACACTTGATTCACCCGATCAGCTAATTATCAAACTCTTCATGAGCTGAGCACAAAAACAGTAGAACTTGAGGTCACAACAGTGAGATTGGGAACCACATAGATCAAATTAATAATTACAGTTCTGAAGAACTCATGGGGTAACAGTAACCCCCAGGTTTATGTGAATATGTTTTTCGATTGTGCCTGCAGACCTAAACCTAGTTTGAAAGTAAAACTGACTGACCCTGTGTCGGAAAAACTCCTGGTAGATCTTGGCTTCACTGTCTCTCTCCATGATGTCGTAGCTCTCCAGGCCTAACACAACCTGTGATGATGTGGGACTCGTGTCCACACGTCTGTCCAGTGGGGGGTCAATCCAGTAACCCCCACATTTAGGAGATAAGATGAGGGGTAAGTCATCACCGATCTTCAGCAGCTGGGACTGAGGGAATAAGAAACAAAATGCATGTGTGGAACTAGCTGCATCTTCCCACAAACCACAGACCAAGAGACGTTTTAGTCTATACGGCCACTTCTATGTAGGATTTACTCAGCAGTGCCATATAGAAACTGTCATGAACACTAATCCTAACGTACAGCACCTGTCAAAAGTGGACACACCTATTCAGGGAAGGGTTCATTATATTCATAACTTGTAAGGAATTTTACACTGGAAAAAAGAAAAACAAATAAATCAAAGCTATCTTATACTTTACATTCTTTAAAGTAATCTCCCTCTGTTATGAGAAAGAGTTATGAGAAACTCTAAGCAGCTGTTTCAACTCTGCAATTCCACCTTAAAATGGAGGAGAAGAAAGTCTTCTATAAAGCAGAAAAGAGGCATTTCAACTGGGAGAGAAACAGCCAATGTGCTGAAAGTTAGAAGTGAAATCCATTTGTTTGCTAATTAGGTTAGCTAAGTAACAGGTAGACACAAATTAGCAGTTTAAAGCTATTTTAATATGTCATTTAGACTTCTGATTTTAAATGTGGGGATAAAACGCAACCCGTTACAAACACTATTAAATATATTCCCCAAACTGTCAGTAAAGCAGATCTTTTGAAAGGTCTGTGGTGTGTTTACATTTTGACTTGCCACAAATGTGATATTTCTGGTGTAGAGAGCCTCCAGGCCTTGTGATGCAATACTACATCACCAGTTTGCTGTTAGGGCATGGTGTAATTTAGGTGACTGCCGATCATAATCCCGCTGTTTTTTTCTCCTCCAATCACTGCTTAGTTACCGTTACACTATCCTTACATTATTCTTACATTATCTCATTCCTTCTCTCAGGTTTTTAGCATTGTGCCTGCGTCCCTGTGAATGTACCTTGAATTGAAAGCTCTAGGGATTCAAAAGATGCGCCTGAGGGATATCTGCAAAATTGAGACGAAACTTCAAAAGAGTAGAAGATTCCCCTTTCCAATTAGAAAATATAAGTTATCTGAGTTTAAGTTGAGCTGTCCTTGTTGGCAGTGAGCTGCATCATCAGAGGTAAAAACACCTACCGCAACAGTTTACTTTTTTGGGTTTGCTGCATTTTCTGTCCATATGTGCATTTTGAGCTGTCCTATTTTAATTTCTCATCTTCACTGACATTAATGTTTGTATTGTCAAGAATGGATATATGCTTTATATGTTTATGGTGACCTTTGCTCTTATTAACATACACGTGATCTTGCTACATTTATGGCATTTGGCTGACACTCTTATCCAGAGTGATTTACAGTTTGATCATTTTACATAGGTAGGCCATTAGGAGTCTTGCCCAAGAACTCTGATTGGTATAGTGTAGGGTGTTTGCCCAGGTGGGGATTGAACCCCAGTCTACAGCGTAGAAGGCAGCAGTGTTAACCACCACACTATCCCAACCACCACTGCTACTGTTTTGTCTTGATTGGAAACAAATAATCTACATTCATAGTGGCAATGTGCCAATACTATGCTGAGTATGCTGCTTTTGTGGTGCTGCATAGGCCTGGTTTGACCTGCTGTAATATCATAAAAAATCACAGACCACCCAAGGGCTCACCAATCATTTTTGCTCTGGGGCCAATAGTTTGATGATCTGAGCCTGCACCTTTGCTTTGGGATGCTTTTCCACACATCACTGCTGTCCAAAAAAAAAAAAAACAAGCCTCCACTTTTTTGTACTTTTTTATTGTTCTTTACATTGTGTGAAAATTCATGATGAGTGAACCAATGGAAATGTTTCAAAACTGTTTTAAATCTCTTCACATTAACTTCCATTAAACACAAAGAACAGCTTTGACCTCTTGTCTTTGACCTCTACTTGTTGCTTTTTGGACAGCCATGATATGCTGACTACTTGTTAACGAAAACTATTTAATTGAGGTGCATTTAAAAATATGATTTCTACCTTTAAAATGTTCATTTTGGAAATACATAGGCCCCAAATTCAGTGTCTGCAAGCAGCTGTGCTCTAGTGTTTTGGCTACAAAGTCCATCTCTTTAGCCAAGTACCAGGTAACAGGGAAACGTGTTTGGACAGTTTGGTGAAAAACACATGCATCATTGCCTTTATCTGTTTGTGGTCTTATCCTGGCCAGTCACTGCCTACACAAATATATTTTGGAACATGACAAGAACGGCTTGTACCTTAAATGGTGGAGGGAACTCGCAGCGTTGTTCATCTAATCTGCTGCCCTTTAAACAGAGAAGCAGAAAACAAACCATCTGCTTAGAAACAGCCAAGTATCTGGACATGATAAAGACGTGAAGAAGAGAGGAAAACTACCTGCAGCTTTTCAATGATCTCAAACAGCTCCGTCACCTGGAACAGTTTGGAGATGAAGGCACAGAAGAGAGGAAGAGAAAGCGGAGGAGCTTTAATGCTTTAGTGGCTGGGACTGACTCATCTTCTTCTCATGGATGTATGAACCACTGCTAGTCTGACACACAAAACGAAATCAGTGAAGCAGAAATAATTCCTACCTTCTGGTTGGAGTTGGTAGGAACAAAAGGTTTGGTCTCATTGGATGGAGAGTCCAGAATGTCCAGAATGCTGTGTTCTAGGGACTCTGGCCGACTGGAATGAACAGAGACAAACTATAGTTCAAGGGAAAACTCTCTAGGAATTTTTCAGCTAGTCAGACAACCTGAGTCCAGAGTTAAGCCCATTCAATAGAAGAAGAGAAGAGGTCAGGGACTTTCCTACTGGACAGTGCTCAAGTTATTCAGCTTTTCTGTTAAATTCAGCTTTCACTCCTAATCACAGAGCTCAGAGTTAAAAAGGTGTAATATTTTGTTCTACCTGCTCTCATTGCCACTGATGAACTTGTCAATCCTGCAGACAGAAAAGCTTATCATGTAGAAAAACCCCACAGCAGAGATTCCATTTATGATTAATTGACATCTTGTGTTCGTATTATTTAGTAGTTAATTTAAAATTTAATTTCTATTGGTAGTGAGCTCACCCTCCATAGGCTCCGAATGTGAAACTTCTTTTTCTGGAAAAAAACTTCTCATTCCTTTTCTCCATCGTTCTGTTAGTGATCGAAAGCTTCAGTAATAAAACAACCAGCCATGGAGCACGTCAGTGATTTAGAAAAATTAAAATCCTCTGCGTCTCTCCTTCTCTCTCTCTCTCTGCCCCCTGCCTATCTCTCATTTAATCTCTCTCTACATCCTTCTTTCTATCCCGCTGTCTGTTGACTGACAGCAGTAACTCTTGCATGTCCATGGGTTCCCAATGACACACACACAGGTAAACAAAAAAGGCTTGAGATAGGCAAAACAAAGCATATTCCCACAATAAAACAGACTGGACTGTGTGTCTGTGTGTGTGTGTGTGTCTGTGTGTGTGTGTGTGTGTGTGTGTGTGTGTGTGTGTGTGTGTGTGTGTGTGTGTGTGTGTGCGTGCGTGCGTGCGTGTGTGTGTGTGTGTGTTTATGAAAAGCACCGCTCTGAAGGCAGATGTGAATGGGCAATAGACTCCTCCTGTAGACCTGTTACCCTTTCAGCCAGCAAGAACCATCAATAATTGACAAGGCTGACTGAGAGGGAATAGGGCAAGGCAGCGGGAGAGAGGAAGAGAGAGAGAGACAGAAAGAGAGTGGGGGGGGGTCAGAAGACTTCAGTAGTGGGGAATTAAAGAAATTAAGGTACACTTCGAGTCCAATTTTCCATTACAATTCATCAGCATATGCCATTTTATACAATGAAAATGATCTACATGTGGTATTAACAAAACCTGTCACTGGTGGCTTGAAAGCGAACAAAGACATTCATCTTGTGCACTTTTAAAGGAGAGGATTCAAAGAAAATATAAAAATGCTTTTGAATTACTTTATTCTTATTAATATTACTATTGTTATTATTAATAATAATAATAACAAAAACACGTACTCGCTATCCAAAGAAAATCATCTGTCTCCAAAACTTTACAAGAGAGGGCAAAAATGTTCTTAACCTTCAATGTACGTTAAAGTACACTGTTAGAAATAAAGACACAGTAGAGGTACAAATTTAGTTCATTAAGGTACAAATAATGAAAATGTACCCTCAAAGGTACTACAGTGGTTTAACTGTCTAATTATGTAACTTAAATACATTTCTCAAGTGAAAAGTACATATTTATACAGCACAGATAGAGACTGTATGGTGATTTACTCAGTAACTTGAGCTCCTAATAGCTCTTGACATTCCATTATCTTTGTTTGCATGGCTGCTGTTCATAAACAAAGTAGCCCATGTCTGTTGGCCCTACCTGACAAACACACAAACATTCTTATTTTATTATGGCTAATGTTTTTTTTTTTATCTTGACCCATATTCAATCAAATTAACATGAGCAGATGCTCTTGATGTCCACCGTCATCTGCACGCCAAATCAAATGGCACATAAACATGATGTTTGACCACAGGGCTGGGGATCAGTCAATAGGGAAGTTGGCTGTTTATCAAGAGGTTATGAGCAAGGCACTTAACCTCTGCTATCATTTTTATAATGGGTTGCATTATTCTACATACTGGTGCTATAAAAAAATCTTTCTTGATGCAGTGCTGTCTGAATAGTGACTGTACACCAAGTAGGCGCATTTTGAAAACTGTAAATACATATTTTGTCTTTTATTATTGTAACCAAGCTGTACTTGTAAAGTTAAAGATCAGAATGAAGCTCACATCACTTCCCTTCATAAATGATGAATAATTGAGAAGTTTCATTCCAAAATGCTATGTAGAGACTCTTGAAAATGATGGATATAGCAAGTTTTAGAAAAGAAAAACAGTTGAGGAATAATAGAAAACACATTTAAATATCCCTAATAAAGATATTATTAATCATATAGAATATCTTTGTATGTGTAAAGCTCACCAACAGCGTATATAAATAAAAAAATTAAAATACTTGAAAGTGGTCTATAATGTATTTTGGAATGGAACCATTGAATTATCCATCTCTAAGCTTTCTTGTCTTGAATATCTTTAAAAATAGTAATCTACAACACTATTACTATAGAGTATAACAGAATAATTGCAATCCACTAGTATTGTAGCATCCCTGGAGTTGGTGATATTGCTTTTTCTATGAATGTCTTTTTCATAGCATTTGACTTTCAGCAAAGATGTAATTCATTTGAAAGTCTCTGAAACCCCTCAATGTGTAAATTCAGGTTCCTGACATACATAGGATTCCACAAGGATCCATTCTTTGACCCTTAATGTTCACATTGCATATCAGAGATGTTTACCAATTAATCAAAACTGCATTAGATGGTGCAGTAAATACATCTTATTTGACAGAAACTCCCCCCTTGGAATTATAAGGCTAACTGTTTTATCTGTTCTATCCTTTAGATTGACTTGCTACACTTACATGCTCTGACAGTTCATTATAGTAGCTGGTTGCTGTGAAACCTAAACTAATAATTCCTACCTGAAACTGACCTCTGCACTGGACAAAATATTTCGCACTGACCTTTATAGTTTATATTATACAGCAATGCATTTTAACTAAGAAAATATGATTTTTCCTAAAACAAGAAACAAATGTTACAAAAACTAAATTAATATAAATAAATTTCATAAAAATATTTGATAACGTTAACACTCTGTAATGTGGAACGAGGAGGTGGATGCACGTGCTGAGATAAGCGACTTTTATCATGGGCAAATCCAGGGTCATGGTGAAAACGGTCCAGGGTCATAGAGCCAACACGGATAGAATGATACACATACATGATGACAATCAATAAACAGGTCCAAAGAGATCAAACACCAACAGAGACAAAGATCAGCACAATCAAACAAAGCAAACACCAATACAGCAAACAAAGACCAGCAAAAACAAAGGGCTAACACAGGGCTTAAATACACAGGGAAAACAAGGGACAGGGGGAAAACAGGTGGAGACAATCAGGGGCGGAGTCATAAAATGAGGGGGCTAAACCAAAACAAACATGGAAGATCAAAACAAAGGAGCACATGGAGTAGTGGGAGGAGCCAACTGTGACACACTCTGCTACAACACCAATTTTATTCTTTAAAACAATGATCAGTAACCTGTTTGTGTTCCTTGAAAATCATTGCTTCTTTTCATATTTTGTCAGATAAGGTCTTTTAATTCCAAGCAGAAAGTGAGTTCTTAGGATTAGAAGGTTGTTTCTGTATTTGACCTTTTACAAATTTGATAGGATTTTGATATTGTACATTTAGAATATATTTAAGGTGTCTGTCAATTTTATGTATGACACAGACTTATTGACCACATGTCAATTTTGCTATTTAGAATGCAATTTGAAACTCAATATCTCAGAACTGCTCAGGGTGCAGATTAAACCTTATCATTCCAAAGGGACGACAAACAATCGCGGACATTATACATCATGTAAAATCTTTTAAATACTTAATAAATACTGTTTGTTAATAATAATAGTCATCTTTTCAAAGTGTTTGTTCCAAGGCATCAGTCTCTTTCTGGAAGATGAGTGTGAGCACAGCCAGGAATCGAGGCAACACCTCCTCTTGGCAGTACACTCTCAGCTCATCGATCTGCTTGGTGTGGTCCTCCCTCAGGTAGTTCCAGTAGAAATCTCTCGATCTGCTGCTGTTGCTGTGATAATGTCTGACCACCATCACAGCCCTGACTGTAGCAGTTTGCTTCACTCTTTTCAGTATGTACATATAGGCCTGTGTTTGGTACCAGTATTCATGGGTCTCAGTAAACTGAGCTTGGCAACATCCATTGTGGGGCTTAGTGAACAGTTTGCCCACCATGTCACCAGTAGTCCCTTTACATTCAATTATGATTTTGTCTTTGTTTGGTGTACTAAGTTGGACGCTTTTACCAGGGACTGTCTTGTGCCTGGCCTCTGCTAGAAAGTCCAAATTTCCTGTGAGGAACCCAAATTCCACCTTGTTGCCCTTGGTGTAGGTCAGTTTGTCGTATTTTGACATAATCTCTCTCTGTTCATGGAAGAACTTAAGGCATTCCATTTCATCTGCTGGGTTTCGGAAAAAATTTCCAAACCTCTGCGGGCTAGAAGATGCCTGGATCAAAGATTCATCAGAGTATTCCATCTTCTCAAGCTCTTGAATGTTTATCCTCACACCTTCTGTGATCTTTGCATGATCTTCTCCTGTCTCTAAACATTTCCAGCTCCTTGTTTTTGCTGTAGCATACATGACAGGTATGGAGATGGGGGTGGTCCTGTATCTGTCCCTCATTCTGAACCCGTGGCCACTGTTGGATGCATTTTTTAGCCATGCATCTTTCAAGGTTTCCTCAGAATCTTTAGCATTCTCGAAAAAAATTATCCGTGTGAGTTCTCGAGCATTGCCTCTCTTTTTCAGAATCAGCGCGTGCTTAACCTCACGGCACCCCAGACGAGGGTTTGCAATAAACTTAAGTTTAAATTTTTCCAGGTCTTGGACAATATCTTTGGCATCCTGGATGATGTTTGGATCTGCTGAGTGTTTGATGACCATTAGATTCAGTGCTCCCTTAGGCAGGTTAATTTTTAATAACTTCAGGAGGGTCAGATAGTCCTCAACTCCCAATGATTGTTTACTTCCAGTTCTCGATAGTTTTTTCTTTACCTGGTTTCCTTCCCTTGTTCCTTTTCCTGCAGCTCCTGGTCCCTTTTTAAAGAGCTCACACATCTTTTTTTCTTCCTCACCTTTTTGAAGAATAATCTCTCCATCCCCATCTCCTTTCTTCACTTCCACCCTTTTGTTTGGTTCTTCCTTTGTGACTCTTACTGTACTTTCATTTCTCTCTACTGTCTGTCCACTTTTTCTCTCACCTACAGCTTGTTTCTCTAACTTTATTGTCAGATCAGGCTCTCGTGAAACTTTGTTGGTGTTTGGCTGGCTTTGCCTGCCTTTCCCCACGTCTCCTTTCCTCCCCCTGCCTGTTACTCTATTCACCTGGACTACCACTCTGTGCTGCTCCTCTCCTGCAGCCTTGCTCAGCCTCACCCCACCCCTTCCTACTCCTAATTTTCTAGCCTCAGCTTTTCTTCTCACCACTGGCTCTTTGGCTTCTCCAGGGCTTCTTCTAGACTGACCTTTTGAAGTGTTTGACTCCATGATTTCTGTACTGAGCTTTCACCCGATACTCCTCCAATCTAAAAATGGAAACAGCGGCAAAATCCATTGGGTGTGAAAGGAAAACTGGAACATCATGGGAGGCGATACAAAGCTGATTATCTTTGATCTTCTTCCTCTAACACAGTCCTTTAAAAGAACTAACTGAATTTAAAATTCCTAAATCTTGACAAATACATTTTAAACAGGTCTTTTGTGTTCCTGTCACCATGTAGTTACATTCATGTCATAATTTTCTTCTAAGTGAATAACATACATTTACAACATCTAACACTGATCACCAGTGTGTATTTTGTACTAAAGAAACTAATTTACAATATGGGTCTTAAAAATACTTACTGGAGTGTTCGATCAAAGAACCTGCTGAAGTCAGGTGGCACAGGTTTTGTTGTATGCACCTGTTTGTGCCTTGCGTCGATAGAAACAGGTGAAACAGCATTTTTATCTCAGCTTATATCTACAAACATAACACGCACAGGTAGAGCTCCTCCCATCGAGCTCCTCCACAGTATCCACGGCTCCTTCCCTTAGATGTATTTACTGTATTTTTCTATTTGTTTACTTATTTCATTTTAATTATCCAGTGTCTAAAGTGACAATGGGCTGTAGTTTAAAATCTTACAGCTGATCTAATTCACGTTTATGAGTCAGCAGGTGAAGTTAGTTTCAGTTTCTATTTACAGGGAGGCATTTATTACAGGGTTATCAGATTCAGCCCTCTGCTCCAGCTGGAGAACTGCAACAAACAACCATACCACCAAAACATTGTGCTGAATCATCCAGTCACATGACAGAAAGAAAGACAGAAAGACAGACAGACAGACAGACAGACAGACAGACAGAAAGAAAGAAAGAAAGAAAGAAAGAAAGAAAGAAAGAAAGAAAGAAAGAAAGAAAGAAAGAAAGAAAGAAAGAAAGAAAGAAAGAAAGAAAGAAAGAAAGAAAGAAAGAAAGAAAGAAAGAAAGAAAGAAAGAAAGAAAGAAAGAAAGAAAGAAAGCTTGCTCTTTGAAAAGGAGGACCAAAATATATAAAATTCTAAATATTCTGCAGAGCTGTTTGTTGTTAAGAAAATGTACCCAAAAAGTGTATTGTATTGTTCTTAATGCATGTTCACTTGTTCCGTCTCTTAAGAAGTGGTTGATTTCAAATCTTCTCCCACTGGAGAAACGCACGTTTGAGGTCCATCATAGATATCAAAGATTCTGCAAAATATAGTCATCAATATTGTAAATATAGGTTGGGATGAGAATTATGTTTTTGACAATTACATGTTCTTCACATCTCTGTGCCAGTTGTGTTTCATTACCTCTCAGTTTTGTGTTTTCTATAGCTTACACCATCACATCCTGGTCTTTGTTCATCATGAATCTTCTTTTTCATTTGTCTTAAAAATGATTTTTCCTCCTGCTGCGATCAGTGTCTGTTTGAAAGTAAATTTTAAAAGAAAAAAAGCACCAAGCCCCACACACATCATCTAAACCGCTTATCCTCCTGGGTCGCTGGGGTGCTGGAGCCTTTCCCAGCAGTCATTTGATGGAAGGCAGGATACACCTTGGACGGGTCACCAGTCCATCACAGGGCAGACAGACTTATATTAGATTTATACTTCCACACCTGCACACAGACTCACACCTCGGGGCAATTCATCATGTCCAATTGGCCTGACAGCATGTGGACGGAAACCGGAGAACCCAGGGAGAACATGCACACTCAAGGCAAAGGACCCTGGCCGCCCTTCTTGCTGTGACGCGACAGCGCTACCCACCGTGCCGCCGGACCGAGCCCCGTGACGAAAAAAAGAAAGAAGACCACGCCCCTTGACCAAGAAACTACCAAGCCCTCCTGATAAGGTCTTGCCTTGGCCACACCCCCTGCAACGTCATATGAGTTCTTCGGAGGCAGTCGAAGCTGCAAGCTTTTTTATCAGTAAATATGTGTTTAACAAAAAGTGTTGTTTGAGTGTTTTTGTGATTTTTAAACTTGATATTTGTATTTGTGCGCTGCACAGCCACGCCCCTTGAGAAACATTTTACCTTTAAAGGTCTGGGACTTCAGACGCATCAGGCTGTTTCATTTAGTAATAAATGACTAGTTTAAATGTAATAATAATAATAACAATAATAATAATAACAACAACAGCAACAACAACAACAATAATAATAATAATAATAATAATGCGTTCTATTGTTTCTGATTTTTACAGTCAGATCGTGTTCTCGCGCGCTTTTGCTTTTCTGAGCCGGCCTACGTCAGGGCCCGCGCCGGAAAGAGCGCGGTGGTTGTGAGTGTGGAGGGGGCGGGGCTTCGCCGCGCTAACGGAGCACAAACACTAAATAAACAGAAATAATAACGAATAAGTGAACAAACTCCTCCGCACTGCAGCTGGAAGAGACGGAGTAAACGCACAGAGGCGATCCAGTCTGCCCGAGAGGAGAGAGCCGGTTCAGAGGCCGCAGATCGGAGGTAAAATGTGTGAGTGCGCTGTTTAGCTAAACAGCTAAAGGCTAACGGCTTCAGAGAGAATAAACACCGAGAGAGAGAGAGGCGTTCATCTCAGGCGGCGGATTTTAGTCCGTGAAAGGTGCATAATCGGGCTTACTGGGCTTCATTTTTCACTCGGACTGCACTGAGCTTCTCTGTTCATTGTTCTCGGTTCGTCCGGGCTGGATGTTCTCTCGCTTTTCCACGGTTTTCTGTTTCTGTTGTCCTTCATAAAAACCGTTTAATTATGTATCTTTTACAGCTTTAAATCGAAATGTTCACTTTACACGCCGAACACTGAGAGGCTCAACAACTGATAGACCCAGATGTTTCATAGTAACGGATCTCACAATAACAAGAAGGATAACAAAAAAAGTCGACAGTAATGATGAGAATGTTAAAGTGTCCCACGGTGGTGGTGGTGGTGATGATGATGATGATGGTGATGATGAGAATAAGAACATAAAAAGCTGCTACATGGTCTAGTCGATGGACCAAAACTCGTCAGTGAGAATTGAGAAGCGTTTCTGCTCTGGCAGATGAGCCACGAGACTGAAATAAACCGATTCAGACATTTCTGAAGCATGACAATACCTAAAGGTGAATTCCACCAATTTTTCAAAATTTCTATTTAATTTTATTTTCAGTTGCTGAAATGTAAACACCAGTTGTTTGATGTGAAATGACTCGTTGTAGAGACTCAGATTTGTTTACAGTAGTGGTGATACGAGCCAGCTGTCGCCGTTTCTAGAAGCATTTTATTTACTGTCCGAAACCTCCAGTAAACGTACACATGTTTTCTGAGTTTTAGATGTAATGTTGATAATGGTAAAATAGCAGAAAGTTAAAAAAAAGTTTTCTTTAAGGACTATGTTGCCTTACAACGCTCTGAAAAATGTACCAGACTCTTCTCACACTGTCGTAAAACAGTGTCTAAGACATGACGAAGTGTATTCATAACCATTTAATGTAGTAACTTTCTGTGAGATTTTGGAGGAGGATATTTGATTCTTGTCACCACTGTGAACAATTCCGACTTTGTAGTTTCTCTAAAATGGAGCATCTCACACCAAAACACTCTGAATGACTTTGTTTACATCTTGACCGTTTAATTATGCAGAAACTTTGGTGGAGTTACCCTTAAAGGCTCTCTTAGGGTTTTACAACACAACAGAAACCTAATCTTGTGTTTTATAGTAATAAAAGCTCATTTAGACTTTAGGACTCTTTTTTATAAATATATAACTTAATGTTCAGGATCAAATGTATTAATATACTGTACTGTGTAATATTAATGTTCAAATGTATTGATACATTTAGGGAATGAGATTTGTTATTATTAATTATAGAGTCCTGCTTTCTAATTATGTTTTTTCCCCATGTTGATTAACTCCAGCATGGAGCAAGCAGAGGAACAAGGCAACTCTGGCTCCACTAATGGCAGTGCTCCTTCTGGGGGCAACTCTCGACCCCCCCAGATCGCGCAGATGTCTCTATATGAAAGACAGGCTGTGCAGGTGAGTGTTTCTCTAATGCAGTCACAACACTGATGCTGTGTTAACATGCAGAAAGTTAACCCTGCGTAAGCTTACTGCTTTTTATATAAAGTGTAGGTTAATTGCTTGCACAGTCGTATTGATCAGAGTTCAGAGGCAAACAGTGACTTGACATATAAATGACTAATGTGATTGGAAAACACATTTTCTTGGGTTCTGCCTGGTAAGAGTGAAAGTTGAATGTTTATTCCTTAGTCAGCAGCACACACATCATTTCAGTTACTTGGTGATGGTTTCAGAAAGGCAACTGTGGGATTGTTATGGATTCATCGCTGACAGCCTCACAAATGGAGTAAGACTGTAAGTGGTTGCTGTTTAAATGGGGGTTAACACTAGTGCTGGCAACAAGAAACACAGAAACACATTGTTTGCTGAGAATTCTTTCCCAGGGTTCTGATGCATGACAAATTTACTAATACAAGATGTGAAAAAAGCAATAACACAGATTTTTATCATAGGAAAATATGTTTGGAACGATATGTTTAACAGATACAGTGAAAAATTGATTGAATACATTGTTTCTGTTCTTCCTAATGCATTTATTTAATACATCACCAAGGATGCTTTGATAAGGGCCTTGTTTCAGTCTATTTGTGATCCTGATAACTATGTGAATGAAAACTGACTGACGATCAAATATTCATGATGTTAAGAAAAGCATATCCTTCATTCTTAAAGACATGTTTTCTAAATTCTCTTTCTTAGTACATTCTAATGCTTATTATTCAGTACATGGAAAACAGTACAAGAGAGTGACAGTTCTGGGCATTTAAGTGACTTGTTACAGTCTAGTATAGATGATGTTAATGGCAATCATATCTTGTCCCATAAGCAGTTAAATGGGAAAAATTAAAAGGTGATAAGTAATGCACAGTTTTCACTGTTCAGTCACTTGCTTTCAGTTGCTGTTACCATCTGTTCTGAGTTCTGAAGCCTCAGCTGCTGAGCAAACCAAACCTACAACATACTCAGTCAGCTAAGTGTGAAGGTTATGTCCCCTCACTGTGCGGTTTAGCTGACTGTTTTAAATTGTGTGTCTATCATCAGTTGTATGATATTTATAGTAGAATAGAACTGATCTTTGAAATATGAGTTGAAATACGATGTGTGTAGGCACTCCAGGCTCTTCAGAGGCAGCCCAATGCAGCGCAGTATTTCCAGCAACTCATGCTACAGCAGCAGATAAACAGTGCCCAGCTCCACAATCTCGCCGCTGTGCAACAGGTGAGACACAATCAGTTACTACACAGCACCCTTGCGAGCGATATGGTAAAAATAAAATCGCATAATGCACGTTAAGTATAAAATAACAACATAATGGAAATTTAGACTGCAGGATTATTGTGCTAAAAAATATATAATTGGGATCCAGATTCAGTGACAAACCACATGCGAGTTTTTCAGATCCTTATTCTACAGCTGGCATTCTCCCTCATATAACTTTGTTAGCTTCTATTATTTCTTAATAATTTATCCTGATATTCAAATTCTGCACAGATGACCCAGTGCTTCTCTGCATTCTTTTGGTTTGACGCCTAAGTACTGTCAAAATGACATTTTGGCACCCTTCTTCCAGAAAAACTTGTTCCCATTACTCTACACTGGAGAGTAGATCTCATGTACCGAAGTTTTTTTTGTTTCATTTATATACTCCACAGAATTTGTTGTCAGACTGAAAATCTACTTTATCATCTAAGTGGTGTTCAAAATATGCATGCGTAAAGTTAATTAGTCGGTGAAGTCTTCATGCACTTAACTGCATGCTATACATAATAGATATGTTTTTGGGCTCACTATAAAGTAGAATGATTGTACAACAATAATAAGGGCACGTGTTATGAAAGAGAATATTAGGGCGCTCATTTACATACAGCGCGAAGTACGTTAATGTTTTATGAAATTTAGTCTTTCTGAGATTTGTGGATAACTTGATCAGACAAATGCAGCAGCGTTTGTAGTGGTGCATTAAAAAAAAAAAGCTAGGCGTGCACCGTTCCTAAAAAAAAATGCAGCATTAGTGTACCTACATGGCTCATGTTATTTACATCTTAAAATTCCAACATAAATCAAAAAGAATAAAATAATAAATTGGCAGATTGCACAAATTCCAATCTTGGCCAGTTCTGATTATGCATCCTTTTCTAGTTTTTTTTCCTTTAAGAAGGAAGGAACAAGAGAAAAACAATGAGTAAAAATAATCAAGTAAATAGGATAGTGATGAGAAGATCATCTACTTGTTACTGTGGAGTTTATTAGTGCATTATATGCTAGTTATAATACATGCAGTTGGTGAGTGTTCTAGAAGTGAGATATGCAAGCTGTAGATACTGTAACTGATTTGATCCTGGCTGCATGGCTTTATATGACATTAGAAGTAGAAACCTCTAGCATCAGCCTAACACTGCAGAAAAGAAGTGCATTTTACCAGTTCAGGACCATTTCCAGCTTTATTCTGCTTATTTCTTCCAGGCCACCCTTGCTGCCAGTCGCCAGTCCAGTTCCCCTAGCAACAGCGTCTCTGCCGCCACCAGCACAGCTCAATGCACGGTAAATCTTTAAAACGTGATGTTGCAGGGCTGAAACTCTCACTATAGCGCACACCTGCAGAAAACATGCAGAAAGGGCTTTTTAAATGTGCTTTCTGTTAAATTAATGTGCTTTTTTTGTAAACAACATAATCAGGTCCTTGTCATGGTGTTAGTCGTTGTGCTGCGCACTGCTGAGACATTCAGTGTTGCGATTGACGTTGATTAAGCATGTGTTTATGCTGAGTGGTCTAGTATTTCTCAAACAGGTCAACTTAAGCACCACCTCGGGGGGTGGGACCATGACGAATCCCCGGCCAATAGGTCCTGCAACGTCTGCAACATCAACAGCTCTTAGCCAGTCAGTGTTGCTGGGAGGAAACTCAGCTGGGCAGGGTCAGATGTACCTGAGAGTAAGTTTTTAGTACACATTGATATATTAAAAAGGTCCCAGAATTAAAGGAAAATTCTAAAAATTAAATGGATAAGATGTAAACAAAGTAATTTTTATTTTATTTTATTTTTTGATGCTTTCTATCATAGCATATTATTCCATGAATCATTTGTACTCTGCCTGATGCCCAAGACATTGTTTTACAATAGTTTTGCAATAAAGTTTTGGGTTCTATATATTACATATAAAAACTCAGAAGGCATGTGTAGATTTACTGGTGATAGAATATAATATGACGGAATATAGATAGAATAGAATATAAAATGATAATATTTGCATTGTAGATATCAATGCAAGCCCAGGTTTCCATCACCACCACTGTAAAGAAATCCTGGTTTCTCTATAACATCAAACTGCTCTGAATGAATGAAGCCTAGCTGTGAATATGTGAGCAATTTAATTTAAAAGTTCTCTCTCTCTACAGGTGAACCGCTCTCTCAGGGCTCCTCTCACTCCTCAGCTCATCTTCATGCCTGGTGGCACAGCAACAGCTACGGTGGCAACAGTTACCCAGCAGCAGCCCCAGCAGCAGCAGCCCCAACAACAACAGCAGCAGCAGCAGCAGCAAGAAGTCCCTCCTACGTCATCAAGTAACCAGTCAGACAATGACCAGGTAAGACTGACATCTGTTCCATTTAGAGGTTAACAGGGTATTAAAGAAAGTCTGGTGGCCATTCTTGAGCTATTTTTCATTCTTGAGTTTGTCATGGTTCTTGCTGTTTCTAAGTGCTCACCTCTACCTGGCCCATACCTGTCTACAGGTCCAGAACCTGGCCATGCGCTGTGTGTCCACCCCCCGTGTGGCTGCTGTCAAGACTGAGTTTCCTGACAGGAAGGACACTGGTAAGGGTTTCAGAATGGTTCAGTGAGTGGTCAGTAAATGTGGCCAGTGTGACCACTGAGCACTCTTTGCTTGACCTGTCAGACTCTGTTAGCGATTTACTTTTTAGTTTAAGCACTTCTGTCTAGGGCTGCAATTATTATTCTAAAGTGGATGATGATGAAAGTTGATTTTGTCAATGCGTTGTAGGCTACAAAGGGCTTTATAACATTCATATGATACATGCCATCTTTCCATGAGATTGCAACATACTACAGAAAGCTCTGTATCACTGTTCTTTTGTTCCTTAAAAAAAGAAGAAATTGTCACAAAAACAGAATTTGAATGATGGTGGCAGCAAAGTGAGAGAAGCTGAAGAACACAAGACATAGAATGCCCAAGGTGTAGGAGTTTTCATCCCCAAGTATAGCAACATGGCACAGCATAATGCAAACCAGAGATGGTGTCTACTACATCTTCCAGTACTTATTTACTCCTTACTACAGCACTGACTCATTTCTTATTCTGAATACCTGGTTTCAGTTCTTACCAGGCTGGAATGACCCAACTCTGTTTTGTTCCACAAACAACCAGTATTCCCATGTTCACCATGGTGACAGCAGTGGAAACAAGCGGAGCAGGGGTGTGCCTTATATCGGCCCTTATATCGGCCCCTCCCTGTATCTCAGACCAGTCAGAATGCAACAATGAATCAGAGCAGCTCTTCCTCAATGGGTCACTCTGCTGATAGGCAGGATATCAGCGAAGAGTGAATAGAGTGAATTATTCTCTAACTTTCTCTCTCCTGATCTCTCTCTCTATTTGTCTCTCTCTCAGGGACATTCTCTCTTGGTCAGACTCAGCCTCAGCAGCAGCAGTTTGGTCAGTCAGTGCAGCAGATCTCAGCCCAACCCCAGCAGCTCGCCAGCACCAAGCTTGCCACTTTCAACTCCACCAGTAACGCCACACTGACCGGCATCAGTGTCAAAGCCCCAAACTCGGCCACCCTGCCCACCCAGCAGCCCGGTGGTGCTGCCTCTGCTACTCCCTCATCCTCTGCGTCCTCTCCCTCACTCCCGCTGTCCCAGCTTCTTCTCTCTCCATCCGGACTATGCCAGGCACGGGGCGTGACTGCACCTGCTGCCACAGTTACGCATATCTTGGTGCCCACCTCCAATGTGCCCACGTCTTCCCAGGGTTACCCCGTAGGCTCTGTGGCCCCCAAATCCAATATGGCAGCTCAGACACTTGTGGTTCAGCCGCTGCAGCAGTCTGGAGGAAACCTCGGCACAGAGAAAGTGGGGCATGGGACAGGACCAGTGCCTATTCAGCCCAAAACGGCCCAGAGTCATCGCCTGCCCACACAGATTCCCCCACGCCACCCTCCCCCGATCCTACCTGCGCCACCCAGCAGTGGACAGGCAACGCACCACCCGCCCCATGTTCCGGTCCAGCTGGTGGGAGCCAGACAAGGTACACTGGGGAACTCTTTAGCTCAGGCCCGCAACTGCTGCTCCCACCAGGATGGCACAGCCGCAGCTGCCGTCACCATAAACAGCTCTGCCGGTAACGTGGTTACCATGGTGACATCAGTGGAAACAGGTGGAGCAGGGGTGTGCCTTAAATCAGCCCAAAGTGCCCTCCCTGTATCTCAGATGCAGACCAATCAGAATGCAGCGTTGAATCAGAGTGGTTCTTCCTCCATGGGTCAATCAGCTGACGGGCAGGATAACAGCGCCACAGGGACCTCAGCTGAAGACTCTGTGTTTGAGCAATCTGGTACATCCCAGGTTAGTATTAAAAGATGTGCTGAACTGAATTGGCGCCAGAAAAGCAAATTCAAAACAGACCTGTCACATAGGCCGTGCAAACGATTGTTCAGTCCACACTTTCTCTGACTTGCTTTAGGTGTGAATAGCCAGTTTCTTTTTCTTTCTAAGTAATTTTACAACTCTTTTCAAACTTGACAACACATTCCACAGATCTGTTTATTCTGAGAAAATCATAATTTTTATTGCTGTTTGTCAGACAAAATCATCATCATCAGATAAAAATAGTAGCTTTTAGGAGCTGCTCTGCAACTGCTAGGCCAGCAATTTTATACATTTCTGTGAAATGTATGTTATGCTCGTTTGTGAAAGTGGGAAAAAATTTACTCAACATGACATAAAGGCTTGTAGGAGATGTATCTGTTCTGTCTTACATATGACTAAAAGCACTTCAGAAACGTCAGTTGGCTTTTATATCTTAAATATTTAAAATCGTGCAGCTGGCTCTTTAGATCTCTTTCTTCTGTCCTAGACAAAGCCTGTGACTGGTTCCTTGAAGAGGAAATCAGAATCGGATGTAACCAATGAGATGTCAGTAGACGCTTCTGCCCATTGCTGTCCATCAATAACAGACTCCGCCCCTCCCCTTTCTCCAGCTCCTTCATTGGACACTGGTGAGTGTAATGATGTATGAATGTGGCTAATTCTTGACTAATAACTAAAACCAAAATTCACACTCAGCTGAATAAAGAAAGAAAGGGTTTATTTTATATAATTCACGACAACATATAAAACATGTGATTCTGAAGTTCCTCCAACAGAGGGCCATCTTATTAGCACTTAAGTTAATGTTTGTCATCCAGAGAAGAAACAGCCGTGAACCCCAACAGCAGCTAACAAACATGTGTTTTCAGTAGCAACTTTGAATGGTAGAGATAAAAAAAATTACCAGAACATATTAAAGATTATGAAGGTAGTTTCAATAAAGAATTTTCTTAAATAAAGCATGTAAGCTGAATAGTGTTTAAAGTTCAACTGCAGTGGAGCATCTTAAAAGTGTTTGACTGTTTAGCTGCAGCAAACATAACAGCTGTATAGCTGCATAACAAACATAATTTTATTGTTTTATTGTATATATATATATATATTGTATTTATTGTATTTATTGTATATATATATATTTGTTTCATTTTTAAAAAATATATTTTGTTCTAATTTTTTAATTATAAAATTCAGATGAGTTTTTAGCAGTAGATTTTGGCATTTCATTGTAGACCCATTTAACCTTTCACATTTTTTATTTGGACCCAAACACAGAAAGTTGACTTGACCGTTTTTAGTGGCCAAAATTTCTGAGCATCCCTATTTATTGGATATAGTCTGACAGTGATCATCTTCTGTGTTTTATGGTACATTTATTCTGACATCTGTCTCTCTTTCTCTCTTTCTCTCTGTAACTTTATCTCTCTCCAGCTCCAGAGGTAGCATTCAGCACTCCGCCAACTCTCTCTCTGCCTCTGCCTCTGCCTCGAGGCGATCGAGCCCCTCTTCCACAGGCTGTGGTTAAGCCGCAGGTGCTCACTCACCTCATTGAAGGATTTGTTATCCAGGAGGGAGCAGAACCTTTTCCTGTGAGTCTCTCCTCTCCTGCTTCTGGAGATTAAATGCCCTGCAGATGACCAGCTCTAATCTTACAGACACAATACTAGTGATCAAATGTCTTTATAGTCCATGATCAGATTAATTAGGGCTATTAGAATAAAGGTGGAACAACCTGCATTTCTGGAAAGCTGTTTTAAGACAATGTCCGTTGTAGTAGAAGCTTTAAATTAAATCTGAGTTGTATTGAATGAACTTAAAAATGTAATTCAGTTATGAATTTAAATCTGTGAATCTTAGATCTTAGATGTGTGGTATGAGGGCAGAGGACACCTGCAAAATGTGGTAAAAATGTTAGTCAGGTATTGTCAGTTTAAGCATTCCTTTGAATATATGTACAGTGTTGTAAAAAGTATTTGCCCTTCCCCTGTTTTCTTATATTTTTGATAATTTATCACATTTAAATGTTTCAGGCAATCCAACATTGATCATAATTGAGGCAGGTGAGGACTGTAGTTCTTTAGGTGTTTATCTGGGTTCTTCTGTGACTTCATGGATGAGTCGTCGATGCGCTCTTGGTGAAATTTTGGTAGGCTGACCACTCCTAGGAAGGTTTTCCACTGTTCTAAGTTTTCTCTGTTTGTGGATAATGGCTCTTACTGTCGTTACCTTGAGTTCCAGAGCCTTAGCAATGGCTTTGTAACCCTTTCCAGACTGGTAGATTTCAGTGACTTTGTTTCACCTCTGTTTTTGAATCCCTGTAGAATGTGGCACCATGTGCTGCTTTTTGAGTCCTTCTAGCCTGATTCACATTGCCTGTTTATTCACAGTTTCTGTTTAAGTGATATTTAGATTCAACAGGTCTAGCAGTAATCATATCCGAGTGGGGCTAGTGAAGCTAAACCCAGTAATCAATTGAATCTGATCAACTGGTTGATTTAGTAGCCATTTGATGACTGACTTTTTTACACAGGGCCATGGATGCCTGAGCAGTGTTTCCTGCAATAAATGAAATCATCGTTTAAAAACAGACTTTTGTTTTTACATGGGTCTTTGCCTCATAATAAATGTAGTTTGATCTGAAATATTAATTTGTATCAAATAGACCAAAATAGAAAAATGGGAAAGGGCAAATACTTTTTCACAGCACTGTATATGTGTTATTTATGATTGATACTAACATAAAGGTGCAGAGGCATGTGAGCTGGGTCTACATGTAAACCATGACTTTTGACCACAGGTGACTGGTCCAATAAAAGAGCGGACAGAAGGCGTTCCTGTCGCTATGCCTCTTGCAATGCAGTCTGAAAATAGTGCTCCCTCTGGTGAGTGTGCGCCAGCCACTGATTCATGGTTGGGAATGTGTATGTTATGGTCCTGCCTCTGAAACTGACTTTCTACATTCACAGTGCTGAAGTGTGAGTTCTGTGAGAGCTTCGCTCCTGCCAGCCAGTTCCGAGGGTCTAAACGCTTCTGCTCCAAAACCTGCGCTAAGAGGTACTGCAGTGAGCTTTATTAAAGCATAAATAAACATTGGCTGGTGGTGCCGAGTGCAGTCAGTACCATATTTGTGTCTGTAAAAGAGGATTTAATTATGATTGGAAACTTGGGAGTTTAGAGTTTGTTTGGTGGCAAGAAAACATCTTTTACATTTTTGCCATATTGTTCTCATTTTCGAAACATACCAGAAAAAACAAACTCAGGACTTTCAATATAGAATTTAATTTGAATGTTAACACAATACATTATGTTCGTATTATGCAATTACATAATTGTGTAATTAAATAGTACAGCAAAATGATAAAAAAACAGGTCTAGATGAGGCTTAACCATTGTTCCTTTCAGTTTCAGGAACCAGTAACCAGTATCCACATTTGTGCTCTGCAATATCTTAAAAGTCATGTGTACAGACTTTTATTAGAAATACAACCACCAGCCTTTCATTAGAAAGCAGCCTGTTCACCTGCTGGCGACTTTTGCAGGTATAACGTGAGCTGCAGCCATCACTTCCGCTCTAGCCGAGGCCGCAGCGGTGGAGAGCAGCAGCCACCACCCGCCGTGGTGCAGGATAGCATTGCCAGGCGTAGAGGTCCTCGCAGAAGTAGCTCGGAGATTGCTTGTGCTAAAATAGCAGGCAGACACCTTTCAGTAAAGGTGAGCACTGAAAGATGGACCGCAAGAAGGAGAAAAAAATATGGCTAAGAATTGTTTTATACCTTTTACTGGAGGGACACACTTTAATCCACACCCTGATGGCTAGATAAATTATTTAATTACTCAATAATTCATAGTATTGCTAAATAATAAGTCTTTTAATTATTAGGGTTAGGATTGTTAGTGACAGTTTAACATTTTTTATTTATATCTTCAATTTTAGCCTCAATAGATAGTGTTCATGAATTAATTGTTAAAATAATTTACTTAATTCTCTCTCTCTCTCTCTCTCTCTCTCTCTCTCTCTCTCTCTCTCTCTCTCTCTCCCCCCCCATTCTTTCTCTCAGTGCCGTTCGGAGTCCAGTCGTTCAGAGGACATCTCCAGCTGTGAGGGAGAGGAAGAGGAGGAAGACTCTCTCTCCCTCTCTCCAAGCTCCTCTTTCTCTTGCCCTCGCCCTGCCCACTGCGGCCCTCAGTTGGATGACACTACTCAAGGCAGCCTCCCATTGGATGGGGACCACTTTCTATCTGCTAGCCCTGCCCACTGGAGTGTGGAAGAAGTGTGTCGGTTCATTTCTTCTCTACAAGGTAAGTTTTCCAATCTATGCCTGGTAGATTTTAGTCAGGCCTTGTTTGCACATTGTGTTGTCCGTAAGGGTAACTGTCAACTCTCTGATGTCCCTGCTGGTCGTTTCTGATCATGTTAGATCTGATATAATTAGATGACTAGATGACTAGTCAAAAGCTGCCCACAGTGTCTCGGCTGATCAACTGCAACTTAGGGAAAAGCACAGTTGTGTAAATGATGTTGTTTACTAAACCATTGTTGTAATGTCTTTCATTATCACACTATCTCACCATCTGTCCTCATTCTCCTCTCTGACATGCACTTCCAGGCTGTGAGGACCTGGCAGGTCAGTTCCTGTCTCAGGAGATTGATGGACAGGCACTGCTTTTGCTCAAAGAGGAGCATCTAATGACCACCATGAACATCAAACTGGGCCCTGCCCTCAAGATCTGTGCTTCCATCAACAAC
Source organism: Pygocentrus nattereri (assembly GCF_015220715.1). NCBI lineage: Eukaryota > Metazoa > Chordata > Actinopteri > Characiformes > Serrasalmidae > Pygocentrus > Pygocentrus nattereri. Next base: position 28,884,336 of record NC_051213.1, on the reverse strand, counting down.
CTGAGAGACTAAAGAGGGAAGGGAAGCAGGAGAGGGGGGTGGAAAACTTTTTTCTTTCCTTTACCAGCATAACAGACATGATGTAGGATGAGGAGCTGGCAGTAGTGTCTGAGTGACAGGGAGGAGAATCTCTTTTAGCCTTTATCAGTTATGTTACAGTGGAAGAGTGACCTATGTTAGAGACTTCTAAAGATGACCCAGAATTATGGGGCTTTCAGACTTTTTCAATCATATGTCGCATGGTCCTAAATCGGGTGTCAGCTGGTTTTCAGCTACACCACCATGGGGTAACAGGAGTTTGGCACATTGATTCTACCAGTAGTACACTCCTAAAAATAAGGGTTCTTTAATGGTTTTTGGCTTACAGTTACAACACTAGGACAAAACTTTAATTGGAATAGAACTTTACATTAAAAGGAGGTCTTTTGAACTTAATAAAAAATAGTTCTTGAAGGAACTAGAAGTGGTTTCTCTATGGGATTGCTCCAAAGGCCCACCTTTATTTTAAAGAGTGTAGCTTGTAGCTTGTGTTAGGTAACATATGAAGGAAGGGAACCTGGTGGGGAGATTTAGGTTTGGACCTTTGACGGCATCCACAAGGAGAGTGGTTTCACAGGGCAGAGAGAAGAGAAGAGGTAGATCATTCAGATTTGAATGGGAGCTGATTTGCAGTGATTTTCCTGGATGTTGAATGTGCTAATACCCTTTTTTATATATATTTCTTATGTGAGTTGAAGCGATGATGTATGAATGTGTGATGTAGAGAATGACTGTGGGGGTTTTTGTTGGTGACTTATATCAAAGAAATGTAATCGGCGTGTGATTGTTGATACGATGACTGAAGGTAGTTAGTTTTACCCTTATAGTGCACCTGACCAGTAGAGTCAGACCCTGACTAAGTTGCCTTACTCTGTACGGTAGTGCTTTGTGTAGTGTTTTATGGGTGTGTGTGATTTTCTTTCCACAGCGGCTGCAGTTTCCACAGTGTCACTCGCTGCATACAGAATTAAAAGAATTGTTTGGCAAAAAAAAAATAAAATTTCCACAAATTTTTGTCTGTACCCCAAATTAAGTCGATCGTTGATCAGCTAAGACAAGTTTGCTTCTTTAATTTTGCAATGGAGCTGCGAAACTGATGGAGTTCAACAAGTAATTGAATCTTACATCCACCGCTTAGCATCACATGTAAACTGCATGATGTCATCTTTAAATCATCCCATGCCTCAAAAGACATGGAATTGTTAAATAATATTAAATACATTTGCTTATTTGGTTTCTATCACTGGCATGGCATGGCTACAACGAGGGATGGGCAATACGACAAAAACATAACATTACAAGACTTCAAGACCATGTCGAAAAACACAATAAGCACTAGTGATATTTCAGGCGAGGACCACTTTTTGACATTATACAAGCTCTTTTTTGGGGGTCACCAAATTAAATCTTTAGTTGTTGTTTTGTTTACTTATAGACAGCAGTGACAAAGTAGCACAAATCTGCCCTGGAATCATTTTCAACACTTCTTTACTATTATTGTTTGTTCACGCAGCAGTTATTAGTAGTCCTTTCTTTTGGGGTTTTGGGGTATTTTGCAAAAGTATTTTTAGTAACATGCAGAACATTCTAACATGCCTTTATAATGGGCAACAAAGCTGCGTACTTAGAATTGCAGGCATATATTTACTCATTTTGGATTTAATTGCTGTATGTAAACTAGCCACCTGACATTGCTTGCCTCATTTGTCAGACCAAATCTGCAACCCTGATAATATCGCAATATTTTGTTTTTTTCTGATATTTCGATAATTGGTGGGGGGGCAACAGAAAAAAGCAATAGTGCCATAATTGAAAAATACTATCAAAAACTGTGTGCAGATGATTTTTATGCAACATTTTACACACACCACTGCACTAAATCCAGTTAAATGTGTCCAACTCTGCTGTCTCTGTAGTAAAGTGCAGTAAGTGTTCTTTAAGTGATAGAGATATCTACGAGATGCTCAGAAAAGCATATTCTCATGTAATGTAATTTATAATAGTAACTATAAATGTCATATTGCCTGTTTCTAGCTGAGGCTTCTGTTTTTAACTGGGTTTAGATTAAATTTAGTATATTATACAGGGTCTGAGTTTGTCATTCAAGTCTGTCTGAGATTACTACGTGAGTGTTAAATCCTTATAATTCAGTGCTGTTTGTGATTATTTTAATTGGTGGGATATAAGCCTCCATTACTTGTTAGACACATTAGCCACATAGCTGCGGTGCCAAACTTGAATGTCTTGGCTGATCAAAACATTTTGGGTACGGCAAAAAATCTGTTGGATTTATTATTTATCTGTTGGAACTATTCATTTAAGCAGTAAAACATGGTCAGACTGTTACTGTGGCACTTTTTTTTACTGTTTTATCTCCAGGATCAGGTCATTGTAATCTCTTGTCTCTGAATGCTGGTCAGTGGAGAGGTGGGGAAATGCAGCTGCTGTGAAGGAAGACGCTCTGCATTTCATCTCGTTAGTCAGTATTAAGGAATGTGTTTTTTTTTTTTTTTCCCTCTCTCTTCTTATTGTATTGGAAGATGTTGAAAGGTGTTAGGTGCCCCATTGCCCAGTCATAGATTTTAAGACACAAGACTATTTTTTTTTCTCTACAGTAGCTGATTTTAGGAGCCTTTTTTTTTCATTTGTACTGAGAAACAAGAATCATTATTTTTTTCCTTTAGGGGTGGGAGGTGTTCATTTTAAACTTTCAGTAGGTAAGTATCAGTAGTTTGACCTGCAAGCTTTGCAGTATCTGTGTACAGGTATGATGGAAATGGAGAGGGAAACACCTGGAATGGCTCTATGGGGGTCGAGAGCTGGCCAAAGCTGTTATAGTGGGCTAGTTTCTTTGTATCCGGATATACCAATAAAACAGGTGCTAAAACAATGATTTCTGCTGTTGTGTTTTTTTCTCCTGTTGGTCTAGAACAGTATCCTCTTAGTGAGAAATCTCAAAGTGCTCTCTGATTTGCCACCACACCAAACCCACAGTACCTTAACAACACAAGAGAATAGGAACTTTGCCACCATTTACAGCAGCATTGTGTGCTTTAGAGCTAAATCACAGTAAATTATGAAGTAAAGCAATAAATATAGCTCAGTGTATAACCTTATTTATCGTAAGCAGTACATGGAAAAAACAGAACATTTAGTGTTTTAGTGTATTTAATGTAGTGTATTACTGGCTATTCCAAACACGTTATAGACTACATAAAGCAAAGGTGTCTTCTGGTGTGGGTCTTTCTGTTCTTTCATGTGTTTACTGTCGTATGCTTGTATGAATTCCACCAGTTTTTAAAGTTTCTGCACAACGCCTTGAGATGTAAAAAATTTTTTGAGTATTTTCAAATGACAGTCTATGAAGTAGGAATTCAGTTTTAGTCCGTTTTCACGTTTAATCTCAAAATCCTTATTAAGGCAGTCTTAATTTCATTCTGTTGGCTCAATGTGAACTTTAGTTCTATTTTAATTGTTTTACTGAACTCGCTGCTGGTCCTCAGCCAAACCATGCTGCTATACTGCAGCTAAACCAGCACTAGACCAGCCCTGTATTTGACACTTTCCTGCAGCCAATGGATTTAAGGCTCTTCCATCAACTTTTGATTTAGACAGCAGGTCTTCCAATTCCATGACCTTGAAAATGAACGAGTGATAGCTTCATTTTTGGAAGTTTTATTCCTTCTCTTCAAAGAGAAAGTACATTCACATTAATGGCACTGGAGTTAAAATGCAATGCAACCCATTTAGATGACTCTTACGGCCTGATGGCAGAGAGCTGATCACACAGTAAGGTAATAA